>NC_092141.1:59052548-59282548 GCF_043159975.1 Macaca nemestrina
TCTGGAGTATATTTGAGCTTTTTTTTTTTTTTTTTTTTTTTCCCGCTTAACAAACATTGACTCTCTGACAATGTTGGGCTGGTCCTGGGCCCTGGGGAGTCAGTGGTGAGGGCCTGGCCCTTGAGAAGTGTGCAGTGTAGTGTGAGGTAGACATTGAACAAGTAGACACACAAAAAGTGGTGAAATAGAGGGAAATGCAGGGTGCTGTGAAGGCATAGAATAGGGGAGCTTAACCTCTCTGGGTATCAGGGAAGGCTTCCTGGAGGAAGCAGTGCTGGAGCTGAGAGCTAAGGCTGAGCAGGAGTTAGCTGTGCTGAGGGAGTGAGTGCAGAGGTTCCAGGCCATGGAGCCACGAGCAGGCAGGTGTGGCTGGGGCATAGAGAGCAGGGGCCAGGAGGCTGTGACTAGACACATTGGTGGCGGTGGCTCTGGAGACTGGCTCTCTTTGCGCTTGTGAGTGTGCATGCCTTTGTCGAGCATCCGTGGTTGCAGGGGGTGAGTTCTGTGGGACAGAAGGTTCAGGGAGGGCATCCTGGAGCTGTGTGCCAGCCAGGGACCCCTGTGTTAGCTTTGTATTGCAGGGGTGTGGGGAGTGGCAGTAGGAAGGGCTGTAGAGCATCCCCCAGGTGGCTGTAAGTTAGAGGTTGACATGGGGGATCTCTTGTGGTGATACCTCAAACCCAGACCCCCTCCATGTGACAAAGGTGAGCAGGTATCCTTGTGCAGCTGGGTGACTTTGGGATCTTGTTGCTAGAGATGGGGCTGCCCTGTCAAGGGGCTTCTACCTGCTGTGGCCCGGGTGGCAGGGAGAGGGGCAGGGAACAGGATGCCCTTTCATTTACCCCTTCCCCCTCCCAGTGTGAACTTCCATAGCCTTTTCCCATTGCTGCCTGTGGGTTGTCTAAGGAGTGAGTGTGCATGGTGGCCGTGGCCACTCACTCATGCCCACCTGGGAGTGGCGTGTGTTGGGGTGAGCTCTTGACAATAGGCCATTTCCTCCATTTCCGTGTGGGAGTCTGAGAGAAGGCCTGGAGCTGCCAGGGAGGTGGAGTGGAGGAGGGAGGTGCCTGAGAGGCCCCCCACCCTCCATCTCCCTCGGCAGGCCGGACTGAACCTTCCCTTGTGTGGAGAACACGGGCTTCAGGGGACACAACTGGAGTGTGTCAGGAGGTGCACCTGTATCAGGTGTGTGTGGGACAGTGTGTGAACTTGAGAGAGTGCCATTCAGTCTTGGGGACTTGGGAGGACATCTGTGCACTCAATTCTGTGCAGAAATGTACACGTAAGAGGGTGGCTGTCACTTGTGTGCCGTGGGGCCCCTGGCCAGTGTGCATGGCAGAGATGAACTCTGAGAATGTCATACCGCTTAGTCAAGTATGATGGAGGAGGGGACAAGAGTGTGATTGTCACAGGAAGTGTGCCTGCCGCCTCTCCTGGTCCTGGACGCCTGTGTCTGCTTTGCTTGCCTGGCTCTCACTGCCCACACAGGTGGGCCTGGCTGACACTGAATCCTCTGGCCTTGTGAATGTTACGCAAGTAGACAAAGTACCAGGTCCCTGTGGGGACAAAGTCCCTGTGAGGTTTTTTGTTGTTGTTTTCTTTTCTTGTTTTTTTGTTTTGTTTTGTTTTGTTTTTGAGGCAGGGTCTTACTCTGTTGCCCAGGCTGGAGTGCAGTGGCATGAGCACAGCTCACTGCAGCCTTGACCTCCCTGGCTCAAGTGATCCTCCCCCCCCATCCTCCCAAGTAACTGGGACTACAGGCACATGCCACTACACCCAGCTAATTTTTTTTTTTTTATTGTTTGTAGAGATGAGTTCTCACTATGTACTCGGGCTGGGGAGCCTGGAGTTTCTGATGGGAGGAGGCTACCTCTACCCTCGCTCCATGGTTCCCCTGTGACCCCTTAACCAATGTCACTCCCCTAGGATCCAGGTGAATGATCTCCTGGTGGAGGTGGATGGAACAAGTCTGGTGGGAGTGACCCAGAGCTTCGCGGCGTCTGTGCTCCGGAACACCAAGGGCCGAGTGCGGTGAGAGCCCAGAGGGGTGGGGCGTGGGAGTGGGCAGGAGGTCCTCGTCCAGGCACTCCGCTCACCTGTCTACAGCCAGTTAAGGTTCTGGTGTTCCAGCTCACAGAGGTTCTGCTGACTCCTTGGCTGCAGGAGTTGCTGTGCCTGGAGTCCCTTGCCTCACACCTGCCTTCTCATCCCAGCTCCCTGGCCACTGCTGGCCACCAGTACTCAGCCTTCCTGGCCCACTGTCCACTACCCCTCCAAACTGTCCTCTAGGGCTTATTTTCCTTCCCCCTGCCTGTCCCCGACTCACTGATTGAAGAACTAGGACGTCCAGGGTGAATGCTAACCACACTGGGATCCCCTCATTAGGACCTCATCTTTCCCCCCGACCAGCCCCGTGTCATCCTGGGAAGACTCCTCCCCAGGCCTATAACCAAGGGGACTGGATCAGAAGCCCCCTTTGTCCACTCTACCTCTGGCTTAACATTCAGGGATCACTCCCTGCCCCCCTGCAAGAGGGGCACTACCCCCAGGAAAGGGTGGTGGAGAGAAACAGGATGTGGGTGGCCACTGGGAGGAGGGGCTGGTGCCTGGAAGTTCCACTATTTCCTCTCCATCCTAATCTCCAGTTGCCATCATCCCGCCCCTTCCTGAAGCTCAGGGGCTTGGAGCATACCCAAGAAACACCTCCGCAGCCCATCCCTGCTGGGAGGGTCATCTTCACCTTTCCGTGCCTCATTTTCTCCCCTGTGGCAGGGGAAGAGCCTCCTGAGTGCATGTACCCTGCAGCCCAGCCTAGAGGTTGGCTGACAGTCTCTCTCCTGCAGTACTGGCCAGAGGGGTGAATGGGCCTTCCTGCCTCCCTTGGGAAGGAAATCTGATAAGGGCCCCCATTCCCCCATTCATTATTAACACTGCAGCCTTCGGACTCAGCCCTCTCATCTCTCCTCCCCTGGGAGGGCCTGAGCTTGGAGAGGGGAGCATCAGCAGGGAGGATGGTGGCATTACCTGGCTGAGGACAGAGGCAGCGGATGATGCTGGTGCCCCTGCAGGTTTATGATTGGCCGGGAGCGGCCGGGAGAGCAGAGCGAAGTGGCCCAGCTAATTCAGCAGACTTTGGAACAGGAGCGATGGCAGCGGGAGATGATGGAGCAGAGATACGCCCAGTATGGGGAGGATGACGAGGAGGTAGGGAGTCCCTGCCTGACTGGCCGCGTGGTCGCCCCCTGGTGGCTAGATGAAGCGTTACAGTCATCTGCCTCTACTGCTTCCCCTGCCCTGGTAAAAAGCCCACAGTGCCATTCCCTGTCCTCCAGTCACACTCTTTGTCTTCAGAGGTCAGACAAGGAATACACAGTCCTCTCAAAGAGCCCCAAGTCTGAGGGGAGAGTATAGCCCCTGGCCTTGGGGGACCTAATCTGAAAGGGAGATAGATCCAGAAGGGGAAAGACAGTACAGGCTGTTTCTTCAGAGACCCAGGCTGATGGGGAACTGACTCCCTCTGTCATCAGGGGAATACTAGGCTGTTGGGGTAAGACATAAACTGTGTCTCTGGTCCAGCCTCAGGCTGAAGCGGGAGGCACGAACCACATTCCTGGGTAGCTGTCTGTCTGGCATGGGCAGACTGGTCCCAGCCCTGGTCATCAGGGCTGAGGGCAGCTGGGTGGGGAGGGCCCACAGTCTCCGGTCTCCCTTTGCAGACGGGAGAGTACGCCACTGACGAGGATGAGGAGCTGAGCCCCACGTTCCCGGGTGGTGAGATGGCCATCGAGGTGTTTGAGCTAGCAGAGAACGAGGATGCACTGTCCCCTGTGGACATGGAGCCCGAGAAGCTGGTGCACAAGTTCAAGGAGGTGGGAGGAGGGGCTCCCTGGAGTGGTGGAGGGAAAGGCAGGCAGGTCTCCTGCCCTCAGCACTGCCTACCCCACCCCGCCGGAGCTGAGTGCCTACCCCTCTTCCCAACAGCTCCAGATCAAGCACGCGGTCACTGAGGCAGAGATACAGCAGCTGAAAAGAAAGGTGAGGGTGTGTATGCATGTGCGTTTGTGTGCGCGCATGCGTGTGTTGAGGAGCAGGGTCCCTCTACCCTCACACCTGCACATGCTGACACTTAGGCACAGGCACCCACAGAACAGGCTGCTCTAAGGCAAGAGGATATATTAAGAGCTCAAGCTCTGGATCCATCTGCTCCAGTATCACTTGCTTCTCTGTGCCTCAGCCTCCTCATCCATAAAATGGAGTCATAATAGCACCAACACCACCGGGTCGTTGTAGGATTAAATGAGATAATATATGTCAAGTTGGCCGGGTACGGTGGCTCACACCTGTAATCCCAGCACTTTGGGAGGCCGAGGCGGGTGGATCATGAGGTCAGGAGATCGAGACCATCCTGGCTAACACAGTGAAACCCCGTCTCTACTAAAAATACAAAAAAATTAGCCAGGCGTTGTGGCGGGCGCCTGTAGTCCCAGCTGCTAGGGAGGCTGAGGCAGGAGAATGGCGTGAACCTGGGAGGCGGAACTTGCAGTGAGCCGAGATTGCGCCACTGCACTCCAGCCTGGGCCATAGAGTGAGACTCCATGTCAAAAAAAAAAAAAAAAAATATATATATATATATATATATATATGTGTGTGTGTGTGTATATATATGTCAAGTCTTTCGCACAATGTCTGACATAATAGGTGCTCAATAAAAAGTCAAAGTAGGCTGGGTGCAGTGGCTCATGCCTGTAATCTCAGCACTTTGGGAAGCCAAGGCAGACTGCTTGAGCCAGGAGTTAGAGACCAGCCTGGGCAACGTGGCAAAAACCTATCTCTACAAACAATACAAAAATTAGCCAGGTGTGGTAGCGCACACCGGTGATCCCAGCTACTCGGGTGGCTGAGGTGGGACGATCACTTGGGCCAGGGTAGGTGGAGGCTACTGTGAGCCGTGATTGTGCCACTGCACTCCACTCCAGCCTGGGTAACAGAATGAGACCCTGTCTCAAAAGAAAAAAAAAGTCAGTATATTAGCTGTGATACCGAAGCGTGCTAAGTTCCACTCTAGGTGTCTCTGTGTTCGTGCTGTCCCATGTATGTCTGCTATATATAAGCCCATTGATAAATACCACCCAGAAATACACACACTGACACATAGCAGCCTGGCCCCAGGCACATAGTACCCACAGACCCCCTCACCCAGACACCCAGACACATAGAGACACCCACCCTTCCTTTCCAGACCCTCTGCCAATACTCTGAGCAGTCCTGGCCTACCCCTACGAGAACACTGTCTGGGCCCCTAACCAGTTCGCCTGCCTCCCAGCACTACCCACTTTCATGCCCTCCCACTTTGTAGGCAGTGGCTTTCCAAAAAATCCCAATGGCCACATACTCCATGCTATCTATAGGACCAAGGCCAGAGTCCTTAGAGGGGAGGCAGGACACTGCAAGCCAGAGCCTATGCTGGCAGTCCAGCCCTGCCTCCACCTCTCCCCGACAGGCATGCTGCCACCTCCTGGCTGGCCTCCCCCAAAGCCAGCCTCCATGCTCCACAGAGCTCCTCTCCCTGCCAGGAATGCCCCTGCTTCTGCCCCAGCCATCCAAACCCCGCCCTCCTCTCTTGCATACCTCCATGTGGGAGGGTAGGCACACTCCCATGTCTGCAAGACCCCTATAGATCTGTCTCTCCCCACCACGGCAGAAGCCCCATAGGTACTGGGACTCCTATAGTCTAGGTCCCAGCAGGGACCCCATACAGACTTTTAATATGAAATCTGTATATCCACATGCCTGTGAGGGTGCTGGCACCTGACATGCTTGTGTAAGCATCTGTGCAAGCTACATGTGCGTGTGTGTCATGTGTCTCCATGTGGTGTCAGCGTCGGCACCTCTGTGTTGCTTGCCCAGGTGAGAATGTGCATGTCCTGTCACACTCTTCCTAGACCAGGTGGTCTGAGCGATGGCCATGCCTGTGTGTTTCAAAGCAGATGGGTGCAGAGTGGGTTTGCGTATCCAGGCTGATAGCCGCGAGTGTAATGTCACATGAAGTACAGGTCCACTGTCTCTGTGACCGTGTCTGTGTACTGTCTCACTAGAGCTTTTGTGAGCTTGGGAGGCACATATCACTCCCATTGACAGATGGGATTACTGAGGCTTGGAACATTAGTTGCATTGCCCCAAGTCAGAGTATCAGCGACAAACCGAAGCCTCCAGCCTCCCTGTGAGAGGGGTGCAGTGACAGGGAGTCTGGTGGGAGCTCTGAGGCCGAGCTCTACTTTCCTCTCTGGGTTTCAGTTCTCAGGCTCAGTCAAAGAGGGTTAGTAGTTGGGGTGCAATGGACTCCACAACTGTAGGAATCCCCTGGCGACTCTGGCACCAGTGCTAGGATGGGGGTACCCTTTGGCTCCTGCTGGCCCCCACCAACCCAGGGCCGTGCCTTCCTCTCTCAGCTGCAAAGCCTGGAGCAGGAGAAGGGGCGCTGGCGGGTGGAGAAGGCGCAGTTGGAGCAGAGTGTGGAGGAGAACAAGGAGCGCATGGAGAAACTGGAAGGCTACTGGGGCGAGGCCCAGAGCCTGTGCCAGGCTGTGGACGAGCACCTGCGGGAGACTCAGGCGCAGTACCAGGCCCTGGAGCGCAAGTATAGCAAAGCCAAGCGCCTCATCAAGGACTACCAGCAGAAGTACGTGGCTGGGGGCTGGGCGGCCTGGGCCCAGGGAGCATTGAGAGGCTTTTGGGGGCAGTCCCTCCCCACCCCTCCAGCTGAGTAGGGAGGCAAGGAGCACAGAAGTTGGAGGGCCCCATGGTGGGACACCCGGCCTGGAATGACATGCATCAGAGCCAGCACAGAGCCAGACCCCCAGAGGCTTTGGGAAAACCTGGGGCCTCCCAACCTGAGAACAGGGGAGGACAGAGCTGCCCAGGTAGAGCTGAGGACCTGGGTCATCCTGGATGGAAGCCAGACCACACACCCTTACCTGCCATCTGTCCCTTGCCTATGCCCAGGGAGATAGAGTTCCTGAAAAAGGAGACTGCACAGCGTCGGGTTCTGGAGGAGTCAGAGTTGGCCAGAAAGGAGGAGATGGACAAGCTCCTGGACAAGGTGGGCTCGGGGCGCCCTGTGGGCAGGGCCCAATGGAGGGAGCAGCACTGAAGCCCCTACCCTATGGGTCCTGGAGGGAGGGGATGCCATGTCCTCACCAGGGGGGTGGAAGGGGCTGGGATCATGCCTGGTGTCCAGACCTGACCCCCTACCCTCCTTTGTTTTCCAGATCTCAGAACTGGAAGGAAACTTGCAAACACTGAGGAATTCCAATTCTACTTAACAGGAATCATTCCTTGACAGGACAATAATTAACCCCCTCCCATTGTCCTCCCTCCCCTGTCCTCAACACCCCACCCCTCCCCCTACCAGCCTGGGGACAGGTGCCCCGACTCCCCCCCACCCCTCCACCCCACCTCCCCCAGCTTCAGGGACCAGAGGGCTCATATCACAGGCCCCCTTAAGATGGCCTGGGCAGACAGAGGTGGCTGGAAGGGCGGCCTCTTTCCTGCCCCATGGGGCTGAGGCACAGAGGCCGAGGGCTGCCAAGGGCTGGCCTGGTGGTCGATGGACACAAGCACCTGCACATCAAGCTGCCAGACTTTACACACTCCAGCTTTTGTCTCTGGACTGGAACGGGGCTGGGGCTCTCCCAGCATCTGCCAACTGGAGGCTGCTCCCTGCCCATGGGGCACCTGGGTGGCCCCTGGGCCTCTTGACTTGAGATTCTACCTTCTCGGCCCTTCCCTCTCCCCCATCATTGTGCTGTCTCTGTTGCATTCCGACCCTCCTGCTTGGGGGGTGGGGGCATTGCCTCAACACCTCCCCGATCCCTGTTCCCTGTCCTGGGAGGGATAGAGTCCACCCCAGAGCCCGGAGGCTGGGCCTGGCCCTGGCCCTGCACTGATTTCTCATGTGTCCTTCGGGAAAAGGGGAGTGAGAGTAGGAAAAAGGGAGAGTTCAGGACACCTGATCCCCAGGTCCCCATTTCCTGGGGCAGCAGCCCTCAATTTCTCCTTGTGCCTCCCCTCTCCCAGGTGCCAAATAGCCATAACCTCCTCTTGGAACTGTTATGTGGCCTCTCTGGGGTCCAGGTTTCCTGGTCAAGGCTGGGAATGCCCAGGAGGAAAGGCTGTCAGCTTAGGGGGTCTGGCTACAGAGACCCTGGTCTTAGGCAAGGGGAACATTTCTCCCTGGAGAGCCAGGTCCTATCCTGTGCCGCCCTGCCTGCCCAGCCCAGGGCAATGCCTGGAAGCCTACTGACATTGCAGGGAGTCAGCCTCACCCCCCACCCCCTACTGTTTTTCCAATGTTTTGACTGGAGGGCAAAATTTTACTACTACTCATGTTTTTGGAGACCAGGGCTGCCCTGCTGGCAGCCTGCCTTCTAAGTGAAATCGACTCTGTTTCCCCACTTTAACCCCAAATTGGGGCTTGGACCAAGGGAGGTGAGACCCCCCCCAGGTCCCCTCCCCTTTCAAAATCCATCTCATTTTGCCACTTCATGCCCTTGCCCTAACTGGGTTTTTGTTCATTTTTTAAAACCAGAGCACCTATCCCATCCATTTTGGCTTCTTGTCCCCTGTAAATAGACCATGACTTCGATCAGTATTTCTTGTCCCCACCCCACCCCTTCCTATCCCCAGATGTGCCCCCATCCCCTGAAGGAGCTGGCTGTCTCAGTCCTGGGCCCACGCACTTCACCCCGGCAGATGGAGGGGGCGGAACTGGGTGGGCGGGGCCACTTCCAGCTGCTTGGGCCAGCGGCCACCCCTGCCCAGCCGTCCGGAGGACTGCGTCTCTGTATATAATATATATATGTATGTATTGTTCCCGGTTTTGTACGGACCATGCCCTCTGTCAGGTCGTCCCCATAAAAGCAGCCCCCAGAGCCTTGCTGCCTGATTTCTTGATTCACTGGGGTGGGGAGTGGGCAGGGATCAAGGATGCCAGGCTGCCCCAGTGGTCCCCTCCCACCAGTGCTGCCTCTAACCCTGAGGAACTTCCTACAGTGTCCCCCCACCCCGTTCCCGGTTCCAGCAAACTGCTTCTCTGCCCCCATTCCACCCAGCAGCACCTATGCTTTTTGTCCAGTCCTCCTGGGCAGGGCTGAGGGTTTCTAGCGAGTTCGTTCAGTCTGTATTCCTTTTTCAGGGCCTCCATGAAGTTCCAAGGATGGGCTAAATACAGCAAGGTGAACCCCAAGTCCCTCCCCCAGAAGGCCTCTAAACTGTGGGGACACTTTCAAGAAGCACACCATGTGAGGCAGGTGAAGGATCAAAAGATAGCTGGGAGTGGGAGGTGACCGCCTGGCAGTTTTGTCCCCCGGGTCCTAGAAAATCTGTTTGCCTTTTCAGGCGGGCCAAGTGGCCTGAAATAGCCCCAGCCCCTGTGCTGGGCCAGCAAGCCTGTGTGCTGACTCACCAGCTCGAATGCTAATGGGTCTGGGAGTCTAGGTGCCAGGGTTCCAGGGACAAGCTTTGGTGAAGTCCCAGAGGGGTGAGAGCCAGCAGGGAATGGGGCAGGAGCTTCTGGCAGGCCCCAGGGCCAGTCTTTCCTTGCCGGGGTGCTGGTGTGCAGATGTGAGAGACCTGAAGCATGGAGGCACTGGCACTCAGTGGCGTGGCACTAGGGGATTCTCACCTTTGCCATAAGGAGTGAAGTCCCAACTTCAGGGCCTTTCAAGGTCACCTTGGTGGGTCCTTGACAACATCCAGATGGGTGGCCAGCACCCTTAGGGACAGTCTGCTCCAGAAGCATCCCCTGTAGATGGCTGTGTCACACAGGTCCCATTCATGCTTAGCTGAATTCTGGCTTCCCACAGCTATCCCTCAAAAACCCTAAGTCTACACCTCAGGCCAGTCCAAACCTGCCCCCCACATGAGGGTTGTCTGGAAACCTGGGGATGATGAATGCTCTTCCCAAGGCATCTTGGCTATGTGGACGATTGTTGGAACACTCTGGGAGCCCTGAGGATGCTAAAGACAGATCAAGGTGTCTGATCTCCAAGATCAGAGACCACCAAACCACAGGGTCACAGGTCATAGCTCCAGAGTTAGAAGTCACTGAACCCTGGGGCCACCAAGGCTCTGCTCAGGAAACCCAGCCAAGAAGTGAAGTGGCGTGACCTTCCTGGGTGGGGAGGCAGGCATGAATGTTTTGAGGGTTTCTGCTGGGCTGATTGGGGCTAAGCATCCAGGGTGGGGTCCCTCTGTCCCTCCCCCACTCCCCATCTGTCCTGTGTGTTAGGTGAGGGGCCTATACATTGTTTGTTTCAAATGGTGGGCCATGTAGCCCCTCACATTTAAGCCCAAGTGTGTTGTGTGGCTGGAGGCGTGTGTGGCTTTGCTGTGAGTTTCTCAAGCCTGAGCTATGACTTGCCCATGATACACAGTATGTCCATGTTTGGGACTTCATCGAGTGACTGTAAGTGGGCCTGTCACCTTAAACCTCCCTTATCCCCCCACTCGCCCAATTTTGGAAGCTTGAGTAGGTTTGCCAACACTTGCCAATAAGGGGTATTTTCCCAACTCCCAGAAGCTTAGGCCTCACTAGGAATAGGGGGAACAGGGGCTCCTCCTGGGTCCTATGGCCTAGCAAACATACCCTTCATCTCCCCACCCCCTTGGGATGTACAGGGGCTATATAATCAATCCCACTCCAGCCCACCACCCAGAGCCTAGCAAACATACCCTTCATCTCCCCACCCCCTTGGGATGTACAGGGGCTATATAATCAATCCCACTCCAGCCCACCACCCAGAGCTCACCAGATGCCTACAAAGCACATCCCCCTTTAAGACCCCCAGATGCAGCCCCCACAGCTGTCAATAGAGACGTCACCCTTTCCCCAGATTTCTACAATCTAGCCTCCTGGCTGCCAGAAGATTCTGAAGACACCCAGAGACCCCCAAACTCCCATAAAATCCCTAGGATACCCTCAGACCCTAAAGGCTGTTAATTCCGTCCTCAGAGTCACAAGATTGTCGGGGTTCAACAGGCCACTTCCCAGAGGCCTCAGACTGCAGAGTCCTCTGGGCCATCAGGGAACTCTGTCCTATAGACTCCACACCTCTCCCTTGACTCTAGACCCCTAATCCAGCTTCACCACTTACTTGCCTTTTTGTTTTTGTTGTTGTTGTTGTTGTTGTTGTTTTTGAGATTGAGTCTCACTCTGTTGGCCAGGCTGAAAGGCAGTGGCACAATCTCAGCTCACTGCAACTTCCACCTCCTGGGTTCAAGCAATTCTCATGCCTCAGCCTCCAGAGTAGCTGGGAATACAGGCATGCCACCATGCCTGACTAATTTTTGTATTTGTAGTAGAGACAAGGATTTCACCATGTTGGCCAGGCTGGTCTTGAACTTCTGACCTCAGGTGATCCACCCACCTTGGCCTCCCAAAGTGCTGGGATTACAGTCGTGAGCCACTGCGCCTGGCCTTTCACCACTTGCTTTTGAGCAAAGCACCTTCCTTCTTCTAAGTCTCTGTCTTCTCTGAGGCAGTGGGTAATGGAAACACCCACCTTGTGGGTTTATTGTGAGGGTGACAATAGATGATCTGAGAGTGCCTGGCACCTGCCAAGCTGTGACGTGCGGTAGCTGGTTGTGGATCCCTACATTGCCTCCCATGGCTGGCCTGCCACTGCTGCCAGCTCACCGGGTCCAAGTCTGATCTCATCCGTACCCACCCCCACCTGCTCCAGGGCTCCCTGCCTCAAGCCGAGGTCCACAGTCATCCTAGACCCCTCCTCCCTCACCTCCTAGTCCAGCAGGTCCCCAAATCCTGTCAGCTTCTTCAGTGTCAGCTTCTTCAGGCCTGCATCCTGAAGGGCTCTCAGCTTAATCTGTAATCTTTATGCCCACTGCCACCGGCCCTCAATAGCCTCCAGAGCGTCTCCCTGCCTTCAGGGTGCCCTCTGCAACCCTGTCTCCAGAGGAGCCAAGGGTGCTTCCTAAATGCACACCTGAGCCCCTCCCTCCTCTGTTATTTGTGTGTGTGCATGTGTGTGTGGGGGGTGGGGCGAGGGGCGGCTGGTAGAATAAAGTGCAAGCCCCCTGCACCTCCCCAGATTCAAGTTATCTTCCCCTCTTGCCCTCCCACCCCCAACACCCGCTGGCACTTCCCTGTCCCGACCCGCAGTTGTAGCCAACACATCACCTCCTCTGGGAATCCCCCCGCCCAGCCCCCGCCGCGGTCGCCGGGACCCAGGCGGGGCCAAGGGTGCGCTCTCCCTTACGGTGAGAAGTGCCCTCTGTGAGCCGGGCCCATGGCGCCCGAGCTCGTGAGGGCCTCCCCACTCGTCTGCGCCCCCCACTGGCCCACCGGCCTTGAGCCGGGTTGCAGGGCGAGGGGTTCTCTTCACCTCTGTCCGCTCCAGCCTCGGCGCCCCGGCTGCTCGGCGGACGTTTGTGGAATGAATGAACGAATCGGGAGCCCTGACAGACCCAGCAGAGGAGGCGGAATGGGTCCCGTGGCGGGGCGGCCCCGCAGCCGCTCCCACCCGCGCAGACTCCGGTGCGCCGCGTCTCCCGCGGGCAGAGAAGTAGCGGCAACTCCGCTCCCCCGGCCCGGCCGCCTCCTCCCCGCCGCCCTCCCCCGCCCCCGCCCCCTCGCTCCCTCCCGCTCTTTGTCTCCTGGGCTCCCGGCTTCCCCGCCACACGCCCCCCCGCCCCCCGACGCCCCTTCCCCGGGGACCCCCGCGGACCCCGGCCGACGCGACGCGGCGCGAATCGGCCCTGCCAGGCGAGGGCCCCGCGTCCGGCCAGGCCTGGCGGGCGGCGGGGGCGGGGAGGGAGGTGGCGCTCGCTCTTCGCTCTTCTCTCTCTCTCTCTGTCACACACACACACACACACGCGCACACGCACGCACACACACACGGAGCATCCTCCCGTCAGGTCTCCTGGTCCGGCCCCGCCCGCGCCTCCTGCTTCCAGCGAAACTGCTCCCTCTCCCCACATCCCCCGCCCTCCATTCACCCCCGGCTCCGGGACCCTTCCTGCCGACCTCACCCCCACCCCCGGGATGGAGCGGCTCGAGCCCGCCCGGAGCCCCCCGCGGCCGGGGTGACGGTCCCCCCACCCCTCTCCTGCCCGGCCCCCGCCTCGAGCACCATGGGCCTGAGGGGTTCCAGGGGCGCCAGACGCTGAAGATGACCGATGCCGGAGGTGAGGGGCCGGGCGCCCTAGGGTGGACCGGGAACTGGGGCTGGGGCCACTTGGGCCCGCGGTGGGACCCTGAGTGGGGTTGGGCAGGGCCAAGGGACAAGGGCCTTTCTTCCCCATCCCTAGGGGGACCGCACGGGGCTGGGGTGCCGGGCTGTCAGGGGAGGGGGCGGAGATAGGATTTATGGCCCTAATCCCCTCCCTCCCGCCCGACGCCCGGAGAAATTAATAAAAAGCTGGTGTGGGGGGAGGGGGAGAGGGTTTAACTCTTTCTTGCCCGGCGGGGAGTTGTGCTGATGGATTGGAGAGAAACTAGCCACCGGGCTCTGACGGGGGAGAAGGGCTCTGGGAGTGGAGTAGGTGCCCTATCCCCAACCTCACCCCATCTCCAACAGTGCTTTGAGGGGGTCCCCGACTCCTGAGGACTACCCCAAGCCTGAAGCCGGTGGACGGCCGGCGATATGGGAAGGCGGGACCACCTCTCCGGCTCCACAACTGCCTCCCCGACCACCAGTCTCCTTTCCCATCCACCTCTTCCCGGCCTCTCCCAGTTGCACTTCTCTCTGTGGCTTTCTCCTCTTTAGGGGCCCTCTCCTCTCGCCTGCCCGAAGGGCTTCTCCCTTCTCTCCCACCCTCGGGCGTCACTCAGGGCGGCGGAATCCCTTATCCCCAGTGCCGCTCCCCCTGGCCCCACTCTTGGTGTGATCTCTTTCTTCTCAGCAGCCCTGTGGACTCTCCGCCAGTCTGTGTGTCTGTCTCTGCTTCTTCCTACTCCTCACTTCCTTCCGCTCCCGCTCCCTCCCCAGGAATTGTGCGCCCTTTCTTTCTTTCTCCTTCCCCTGAGTCCCAAGAGGCTGTGAGCTCACCTGCCTCCCTTTCTCTCAGAAAAGGGTCAAAGGTCATTGGTGCTCCTTCTCCGGGATTGGAAGCCTTGGGGGGAAGGGTATCCAGAGGAACCGGTTCATTCCCACCCCTGTGCAGTTACCTGGTTGAATGTGTGTGTGAGTGTGCGGGGTGTGTGTGAGCATGAGAGTGGGGGCGGGGTTTGGTGTCTAATTTTTCTAGGCTCAGTTTTGGAAGGAGAAGGTTGGGTGGGAGGGGTCTGGTGACCCCCGGGAGACAATGTAGGGAGAGTCCCCGCACACACCCCAGGAAGTTAGTTGTTGAAGGGAAGAAAAGAGAGCAGTTGTGCTGAATCAGGCTGGACCGAGAGTGACTTTGAGCAGGAAACCCCAATCCAGCCCAGAGGGTGCCTGAAAGAGGAGGCCTCCAGCCAGTAGAGGATCTCGACCCTGGACTGGGCTCTTGAATAAAGAACACAGGATCTTCATTCTCAGAGGCTGAGAGGAGACAACACTACTGCCCTCAGAGAGCCTCCATTCTGATGGGAGAGGCAGTTCCTGTCTTCAGAGTCCCTAGTCTGACGGGACTAGTCTGACCCTCTCTTCTCTGAGCACCCATCTGATTGGTGGGGGGGAGATAAGACCTATTTAAGGAATCAATGAAGTATGAAGAATTCCCCATTTCCCAGTAGTTGGAGAAGGGTGGATTTAGAAATTATGCTGACAAATGAGAGGGAAGGCTACCTAGGACAGCTTCCTGCAGGAGGTGGCAGCTGGGTCCTAGCCAGATAAGGCTTTGTGGGTTGAATGAGGAAATGTGGTTAATTCTTAGGGTCAGCCTCCCTTCCCATCTGGCCTGTCAGGACAGGAAGAAATGTTCTAGATCTTTGCTAGTAGCCCCCGGAGTTCAAGAATGGCAGGAGCGTTCTTGGAGGGTCTACTTCCCTGATGACCCCTTCCTACAGCTCATTTTCTGCTTTCAGCCCCAGGCATTTATGGAATCTGGAGGTGGTTTTGTTTTTTTTGTTTTTTTTGAGATGGAGCTTCGCTCTTGTTGCCCAGGCTGGAGTGCAATGGCACCATCTCGGCTCACTGCAACCTCCGCCTCCTGGCTTCATGCCATTCTCCGCCTCAGTCTCCCTAGTAGCTAGGATTACAGGCATGTGCCACCACACCCGGCTACTTACTTATTTTTGGGATGAGGGTTTCACAATGTTGCCCAGGCTGGTCTAGAATTCCTGGGCTCAAGTGATCCTCCCACTTCAGCCTCCTGAGTAGCTAGGATTATAAGCATGCATCAGCTTTGCCTGGCTTTAGTTCTTCCTCTCATCTCCTGTTTCTCAGTTTTCACATCTGTAAAGTGGGGATATGTATCTGTAAAGTGGGGATATGAAAATTCCTGGGCCTGGCGCGGTGGCTCAAACCTGTAATCCCAGCACTTTGGGAGGCCAAGGCGGGCGGATCATGAGGTCAGGAGATCGAGACTATCCTGGCTAACATGGTGAAACCCTGTCTCTACTAAAATACAAAAAAATTAGCCAGGCATGGTGGTGGGCGCCTGTAGTCCCAGCTACTCAGGAGGCTGAGGCAGGAGAATGGCATGAACCCGGGAGTCAGAGCTTGCAGTAAGCCAAGATAGCACCACTACACCCCAGCCTGGGCGACAGAGCAAGACAATGTCTTAAAAAAAAAGAAAAAAAAAATTCCCAAGGCTGGCCACAGTAAAGGTAGATGATGTCTATGTAATAATGGAAAAGAAGAGTTGGAAAAGACCCCAGCAGGCGTGTGGCCTAGCCTTCCTACATCTGACACATGTATGATCTAGCTCAGTGTCTTGCCATTCTCCTGGGGACCTGAGTGTTAGACGTAATTGGAGGTCAAGTCTCAGCCATGCAGCGTCCCCTTGCCTTAAACCATCAGTGGCCCCTGAGCTTCCTCACTCTCCCCCGATTCAGTATTCCCTGACCAGTGGGCTCCCTAGGGCTACTGGAATCCTACATCTGCTTGAAAGTCTATTCAAATGGTTTCAGCTACATATATCCTTCCCTATCTGCCCTCCCTTCTTGCTTCCCACCAAAAAACCTTGAACCAAAAAAAAAAAAAAAAAAAAAAAAAAGAAAACCCTACCCATTCACACTTCTTCCCAGAACATAGTTGCATCATAGAGGTTTGGCTGTCCATTGTGTGCTGTGTGTACTCCTCATACCCTCCTACATCTGTGAGTCTGTCAAGAACTGTGAGAACTATGTCTGGAACAGTGGCCCTGCTGATGGTGCCAGCTTCCTGAACAGCTCATGTTCAGAAAGGCAGGTGGTGAGGGCACCAGTGATGGGGGTGTAGGGAAGAGGGAGGCAGGATTGAAAAAGAGATGGAGAATTTATGGATGCAAAGATAGGTGGATGGACAGACGGCAGCAGATGTTGGGTGCATGGGAGCAGATGTTGGATGGTTGGATGGGTAGATAGATGGGTGAGTGAATGGATGATGAGTAAGCAAGTAGGTGGATGAGTGCAGAGGTGGGTAGACGGATGGGAGAACCTGGGTCCTGGTCCTGATTTTGCCATTAACTTGCTATGTGATCTTGGGCCAGTCACTCCCCCTTCTGTTTCTTCATTTGTAACATGAGAGGATTGGATTTAATAATCTCCATGACTTCTCCCAGATTTGATTGGACAGTTGATGACTGAAAGCTTTTAGGGGATGCTAATGATGCGAAGGCCCAAGACAGTGAAGGGGAGAAGTTCAGTGACCCACGTGAAGGCACACAGCAAATCAGTGGACCAGGACACCAGGAACACAGGGCTCAGCTTGTGTCTGTGCCTTGGATTTACATCTGCCCCCACCCTCCTACTATACCTCCTGCCCCAGCGCCCATGATCTGGGTTATGATTCCAATGACTTCTCTTCCAGGGGCTAAAAGAAGGGTTCTAAGGTAAGGGGAGGAGCCAACAGGCCTGGAGCAGGTAGCCTTCGACATCTCTCCTGCCTCGGCCAGCCTGAATCTCTTACCCAGGCTCTCTTTTTCTTTCTCTCCCCTCTTGTCCTCCCCAGCTGTCTTGAGTCATGGCTTCTTCAAAGCTCCGAGAACCCGTGGATGAGGTTTTTGGTAAGTTCTGTGTGGCTCTATCTCTAGTCAATAGACACAGCCATAGAGTACTTCCTTCCTGGGCCACCAGGCATTGAGGGGGATAGGGCGCTTCTTTTTTAACTTCAGAGTGTGTGTGTGTGTGTGTGTGTGTGTGTGTGTGTATGTATTGTGGCCTGACCCTTTGTCACCGCTATCTTAGTGGACACACCAGGTATAATAAGTGTCCCCATTTATTAAGTGCTTATCTCATGCCAGATACTAGGTTAAGCACCCCCATCTCACATGCAATGTATTCGTTAACCCTTACAATAATGCTTAGAAGTAAGCCCAGTTTACAGACCAGGAGTGTAGGGTACAGAGGGCTGAAGTCACTTGCTTTCAAGATCACATATCTAGTTAGTGGCAGGGCTGGGAATAGAACCCCAAACTGCCAGACTTCCTGCTCTTAGTGACTATCTTATACACCTGTAAACTCCAGCCCAAATGACACACGTTTTCCAAGTCACATAAATAAGTGCAAGGGACCTCACCCTGCTTGTATGTGTGCTGAAATCAAATGTATAACACACACAGCCTCAATACCCCCAGGCTGGCCCCCTCATGCTGGCCTGCACACCCACGTCCTCAGTACACACTGGGGTGCATGCACACACCACGGTACCATCATTTACCCCCTGCAGTCTTCTCTTGTGTGGACTGGAGAAAGAGACCACCCCAGCTGGGCAGAGTTCCCAGCATGCACTGGGGCGGAAAGCCGGTTTCCCAGCGGGATTCGGGTGGAGGAGTCAGGAGGAGTCGTTGAGCAAAGGAACTTGGAGGAATAAGGGAGAGGGGGAGAGTGGCCTGCTCCTCGAGGGGCTCTTATGCCAGAGGGTCCCCAGCTCCTCCCCTGCTTTCCTTCTCCCCATCTCTCCCTTCTTCCCTCTCTCCCCTGGCCATGCCAGGAACTGCTGCTTCCCATCCCAGTCTCCTCCAGCTCCCCTAGCCTTGAACTGCCTTCCTACTCAGGCCAGACTTAAGCCCAGGCCTGATAGAAATGAGCTCTCCCTTCCCTGGGCTTTTCTGCCCCTATTCCCCCACCTTCCTACCCTCTAACATGCAACCCCTGCCTGTTTTCCTCACTGCTGAGGTAGCTGGGTCCTCACTGCTTCCTGACCTGAAAGGCCATTAAATATTTATGAATTCCCACTGCCCAGGGCTGGGAGGAGGAGGAAGAGGGAGAGAGATGGGGGAGGAGGATAGGGAAGGAGGGTAGGAGCAGAGAAGAGGGAAGAGATAGAAGCTGGAGGGAGAGCCTCGTAGAGCAGAGGACCCAGGACAGGCTGGCCCCACCTTGCCTCAAAACCACCAAGCCCCTTAGGAGTCCCCTGGCTCCCCAGCCCCTCCAAGGTAAGATGGCCATGGTGCTGATATGGCCCAGAGTCAGGAGCAAGGGGCCCCTCTCCCTGTTTTGAGTTGGTTAGGCACCAGCTAGGTGCCAGAAGGGTAGAGGATGCCAGACCACTGGCCTGGGAGCCACTCTCCTTAACTCCCTCTGTCCCCTCGGCCAAACATGTCCTCCTATCCTACGTGAGCCTCAGTTTTCCCATCCATACAACGAGAGGTTAGACTCAAAATTCCTTCCCATCTCTGCTTCAGAGAGGGTGTTAATGCTTACTAACAGAGCTAGACCGCCTGTCTGTAACCCTGGTGGGCTCCTCACCAGCTTTCTGCCCTCGGGCAAATTAAGGTTGCCCTGGGAATTCCTGGAGTCCCTTCCTTGTAGGGCTGCGGGGAGGCTCCAATGAGCTAGTAATTGAGTTAATTGTAAAGCACTTAGAACAGTGCCTAGCACAGTAAGAGCTCAATAAGGATTAGCTCTTATTTTTCTGTGGTTCAGCCTTCAATCCTTGCTGCTGCTTCCAGGCAGTGCCTGGAGATTCTGTCAGGGGCTGGGAACAGAGGGCTCCCTCCGCCAGTACAGCCCCAGGGACTGGAAACACCAGCAGGTTGCCCCCTGGACAACTGCAATCTCCTCTTGGAGGTGTCCACCCTCCCCCAGACCCTTCCTGTCCCCTTGCAGGCTGTGCTGGCCCCCTCGCTGCTCCCCAGATGCTCCAAGCCCAAGGCTGCACCATTCCCTCTCCTTAGAAAGCTCTTTTTATTCCTTCTACAACCTCAGCTCTTTATAGCAAAACCTCAGTCTGGCTGCCACATTTAAGGTAGTAGCCTCCCAGTCTCCCCCTGTCTTTTCATTCGACAAATATTTATAGAGCTCCTAATATGCATCAGGCTCTGTCCTTGGCTCTGGGGAGACAGCAACAAACAAGCCAGACAAAATCGCTGTCCTCATGGAGCTCAAATTTTCCTGCAGGGGCAAGTAGGGGGACAGATGATCAAAGCACACATAAATAAACAAGGATCATACTAGATGGTGGGGAGTGCTGGGCAGAGGATTGAAATGTGGATGTGATGGGATGTGGGCATGGGCGTGGAGGTGACCTTCATCAGCACCCGTGTGTGTCTGGAGTCCATCTTTGCCAAAGCATGCACTGGTCCATGGAAGTGTGACTTTGCTTCAACACTTCCTGAGCACCTGCTCCTTGTCAGGAGCTGCACCAGGCTCTCACGATACACAGTGGACAGGGAAGGGTTTCACCCTCTGCAGGTTGCAGGCCAGCATGAGGAGACAGTCATTGGCGACCATATCCCGACCATATCGTGACCATATGGTAGTGTGGTGCGGCTGCCAGACGGTGCTGTGTCAGAGTTGATTAGCCAGACAGAGAAGGGCTGGAGAGAGATGGAGCACAGAGATGGAGGTGGGAAGCGAAGCAGGGGCAGGTACACATATAGGTATCAGTATAAGCAATTCAGTTGATTCCACAGACGCCATCACCAGCGAGCGCCTGTTGAGCTCGTACTAAGCATAGCATTATGGCGAAGCACTGTATGTGGATTATTTTATCTGATGCTCACAACCGCCCTATAAGGAAGATAGTGCTAGTATAATCCCATTTTACACATGAGAAAGCTAACACCTAAAAGGAAGTAACTTGCCCAGAGTCACCCAACTGGCAAGTGATAGAACTGGCTTCAGCCTGGCCATCTGGCTCCAAGGCCAGTGCTCTTAGCCATAGTCATATAAGAGGAGCAATCTGTGGGGAACACAGAAAGGGTGAGCTGGGCCCCTCAGGCCTTGAATAGATGGCTGAGTAGCATGGACTTTATATAGTTAGCTTTGGGACCCCTTCTGCGAGAGTTTCAAAAGCAGGAGAGTATGGGACATGGTCAGAAATATGCTTCAGGCCTGGCGTGGTGGCTCACACCTGTAATCTCAGCACTTTGGGGGGCCAAGGTGGGCAGATCACTTGAGGCCAGGAGTTCAGGACCAGCCTGGCCAATGTGGCGAAATCCCACCTCTACTAAAAATACAAAAGTTAGCCAGGCGTGGTGGCACACACCTGTAGTCCCAGCTACTCGGGAGGCTGAGTCAGGAAAATCGCTTGAGCCTGGGAGGTAGAGGTTGCAGTGAACTAAGATCATGACACTACAGTCCAGCCTGGGTGACAGAGTGAGATTCTGTCAAAGGAAGAAGGGAAGGGGAGGGGAGGGGAGGGGAGGGAAAAAGAAATGTGCTTCAGAAAGTTTCTTCTAGTCACATGGAAGGTACAAGGAGGAGCCAGACCGGAGGCAGGGAGCGAAGGAGGGAGAGTCGTATGTTTTGGGGTGGCAGGGGGTGGCAGGTGGGGGCAATTTCCCCTCTACTCAGGTGAAGGCCTGAGCTAAGGCAGTTCAGTCCAGAGGGAGAGGAGAGCCCAGGTTCCATGGGTGTGAGGAGGCCAATCAACAGAACTTTTTTCTTTCATTAAAAGGGTGTGCTAAGCACCTACTGTGTGCCAGGCACTGTTCTCTGCCTGTGGTAGAGCAGTGAACAAAACAGAAACCTGTCCTCATGGAGCTGACATTCTAATGGGTGGAGAGAGACATTAAATGATACAAGCAAAATATATAGCATGCCAGAGAATGAGAAATGATATAGGAAAAAAAGGAGTGGGGTTTTGGAGTAGGGGGGCTATTATAAGTTGGGTGGTCACGGAAAGCCTCAGTGAGAGAAAGCATTTAAGTAAAGACTTGAAGGAAGTGAGGGAGAGAACCGTGCACAAATCTGTGGAAAGAGCCTTGCAGAAAAAGGGCAGAGGAGGTGCAAAGGCCCTGCAGTGCAGGCTGGCTTGTGTGAGGACGAGCCAGGTGGCCAGGGTGGCTGGAGTGGAGGGACAGGAGTAGTGCTCAGAGAGGCAAGGGAGCATAGGCTGACTCTGGAAGGCCACTGGGAGAACTTTGGCTCTTAATCTGCATGAGATAGAAGTCACTGGAGGGTTCTGAGCAGGGGAGTGATATAAACTGACATGTTTGATCAGGATCACTCTGGCTGCTGTGTTGAAAATAGACTGTAGATGGGAAAGGGAGGTGGAAGGAAGACCAGCTAGGAGGCTGTTTGTAATAATCCAGGCTAAAAGATGATGGCAGTTTAGACCCTCTGGTCTAAGAGACTGTGAGTTCTCCCTCTCACTTCCCTCCCTTTCCTCCTATCCTCTTCCCTCCTTTTTTTTCCTCTCCTCTCCCTTCCTCTGCTCTTCTCCCTTTCTCTTCATATATACACATATATAGGAGTATGTGTATACATTTGCACAAACAATAATTTATTATGGAAAATCTCACACAGATTCAAAATTAGAGATTACAGCAGAGTGTACTCTATCAAGCACTCAAGAACTCACCACCCAGCCTCAACAATACCTAGTCACAGCCAGTCTCGTTTCATATCTATTCCATCCACACCCTCCCCCTATTGCCCTGGATTATATGGAACCTAGTCCAAAACATCATATCCCTTCACCATAAATATTTCAATATGTCTAGCTATCTTTTGAAAGTAGAGCTAATAGGAATTGTGGATGAATCCGTTTGTAGGATGGTAGGGAAAGCAGTGAAGAATGACTCCAGGGGTTCAGCTGAGCAACTAGAAGCATGGAGCTACTGTTCACCAAGACTGGGAGGAGCAGCTCTGGGGCGTAGAGATCAGGAGGTTGCAGCACATGTAGGCTGAAGACCCCTGGTGGACATCAAAGTGGAGGTGTCAACTAGACAGTTAGACACATGAATTACCAACTGGGTCTGGGGCTGAGAGAGAAGGGTAGCTTAGGGCTGTCTGACTTGGGCGACTTGGGTGGACAAGGGGGCTTTTTACTGAGTCAAGGAAGAGAGGAGAAGCTGGTTTGAGGTTACATGATCGGTTCATTTTGATGAGTTGAGCTTGAGATGCCTTGGGCCTTTTGACATGGTAACTTCCCTGGCAGGTGCCTGAGTGCCCATGCTTGGAATTCAGGGGAGGCGGTCAAGGCTGGAAATAGAAATAGGTGGTAGTTAAGTCAGGAGAGCAACTGGGGTGGCTTAGGGGTTGTCTACAGACAGGAAAGAGGATCAGACAAGGCCAGGTGGGTATGGGTGACGGAATAGAGCCCCCTGAGATCATGGTGGGTGGAGTAGGGAGGAAAGGTCTTGACCCATCTTGAAGCCTGGGAAGACTCTTTCTGTTTGGAGACCCCAGTGCCAAGTTCAGGACTGGTACAGCATGAGGGCTTCATTCCGAGGTACAGCACATGACAAGCGGAGCTATGAGCAATAAGGACTTTTATGCTGGACCCATTGGGTCTGCCTACTCTTCCTCCGTGTCCTTGTGCAAGACCTAGCACTGGGTCACAGACCCAGGGCAGGAGAGAAATTTCAGGGGACGATGGGACTTTTTCCTTCCTGCCACTGCCACTGGATTCTGGGGGTGTCTCTTTGCTCCACTCCAACTACAAGCCCTCTAGATGCTCAGCAGTGCTATCTCTGAGTGAGACCCTGTCATGGCACAGCAAGTCAGTGTCCCCAGTAGGGCCAGTCTCTAGAACCAGACTAGGCAGGCTCAAATCCTGGACCATTGCTAGCTGGTGGCTTTAGTCAAGTGACTTAAGTTTTAGTTTGTTCAGCTGTAAAGTGTGCACAGTAACTGTCCCAACCCCACCAGGTTGTTTGAGTGAGAGATGATGTATGTACACTGTCTGATGTGTAGTAAGTGCTTCTTAAATGGTAGCCATTATTTCCATCGTCTCTCCAGCCTCATCACCCAACCTTTCTCTCCACAAAGCTACCCTCCAGCTGTCCCTGGAGGTACCACCCTTGTTTCCCTACTTCCTAGCATTGCATATACCTGTTTTTCCCACCTCATCTCTCACAAACTCCTACCCAGACCTTAAAACCCAGCTTTGGTGTTTCCTCCTCTGATGTATCCAAACAGGGCTGCCATTCCTCCGTGTCTACGTGAGGGTTCATCACACCGTGCTGTATTTTAGTGCTGGCATGTCTGCTTCCCCTGAACACTCACCCACTCCCACCTGAGACGGGGAGACACCCTGTTTTTCATCTGTCTGTACTCCCAGCACTCAAGAACACGGGTTGAATGCCTGGGGTGTGGGTGCAGGTAGCCCCTGAGGTGGGCCTCTGGGCTTGCCATCACCTCTCATGTGTCTGGTCTCTGCTCCCTTCCCCCGGTTCGCAGACCTGGACTTGGCTGTGCCAGAGACGGCCAGACTGGACAGCAGTTTACACAAGGCCCGGGCCCAACTATTGGCCAAGGGCCGGAGACACCGGCCGTCCCGCTCCAGGCTTCGAGACAGTGCCAGCTCCGCAGAGGATGGTGAAGGCTCCGACGGGCCCGGAGGCAAGGTTGGGGCGAGTTAGGAAAACACACATACACCCTCCCACCCCTCCCACTCCTCCCACCCCTGGATACTCTCCAAAGTGCTTTTCCAGGGAAACCACATCCCCAGACTTCTGACCTAGTAATGCTAACAAGTGTTAGCTGCAGTTCACTTCTGGCTCACTTAATCATTTGTAAAGAAGATATTATTAGCCCCATCTTACAGCTGAGGAAACTGAGGCCCTGAGAGGTCCAGTAGCAGTGTCACTGTAAGTGAAGGAGGGGGAATTCAGCCCCAGCCTATGTGACTCAAAGCTCCTGTTTCCCACCTCTCACTCTCCAGCCACCCCCCATGAGGAAACCCTCCCTCTAGGCCCCAGAAGGACCCTCAGGGCCCGCAGTTTACAGGGTGAAAGTCTCCCAGCTCCTTCGGGAAGGGAGGCGGAGGGTTCTCGGTTAGCGCCTGCCTCCTCGACCAGGTGACCGACGGCTGCGGGAGCCCCCTGCACCGGCTGCGCTCGCCTTTGCACTCAGGCCCGGGGTCCCCGGCCGGGGGCTCTTTCTGCCTGGATCCTCCGGGGTTGCGGCGCAGCCTGGACGAGGACGAGCCGCCGCCTTCGCCGCTCACGCGCTACCGGCCCCTGCACAACGCTACCTCGCACGAGGGCCTGGCCGCCGCCTCCTGCTCTCCGCCGCGCTCCGCGCCCTCCCCCGACAGCTCCCCCAGCTTCGTGCGCCGCCACCCGCGCGCAGAGCCGCACAGCGAAGGTGAGAGGCGGCCAGCGCTGCACCGCCTGCTGGTTGCTCCGGGGCGCAGCAGCCCTTCCGGTCCCGGCGCGCTCCGCAGCCGCGGAAGGGGCAACTGGGCAGAGTGGCTGAGGGAGGTGGAGAGTGAACGCCGCGGCTCGCCCATTCTTTACCGAACGCATACTAAGTGCCAGACCCTGTGGGCTCTGGGACAGCCAGGTGAGCAAACACATGCAGCCTTTATCATCATAGTAGTTTAGTGGAGAAACAATCGAGTCAGGCCTGGCTGGTGGCTCACGCCTGTAATCCCAGCACCTTGGGAGGCTGAGATGGGAGGATCGCTTGAGCCCAGGAGTTCGAGACCAGCCTGGGCAACACAGCGAGACCGTCTCCAGAAAAAAATTACAAAATTAGCCCCGCGTGGTGTGCACCTGTAGAACCAGCTACTTGGGAGGCTGAGGTGGGAGGATAGCTTGAACCCGGGAGTTCTGAGCTGCAGTGAGCTATGATCACTCCTTGCCTCAAAAACAAAACAAAACAAAAACCCAATCAAATCATCCCCTAACTAAATGTCTAGCTACAAACTATAACAAGTGCTATTTGGGAAATGTGTGTGACAGCGTGGCAGGAGAGCATACACCAGGATGCCTGGCCTGTCTGGAAACATCCTGGAAATGACATTTGAGCCAAGATCGGAAGGCTGTTTAGATGGCCAGGACAGGCCGGGTGTGGTGGCTCACGCTTGTAATCCCAGCACTTTGGGAGGCCGAGGCTGGTGGATCACCTGAGGTCAGGAGTTTGAGATTGAGACCAGCCTGGACAACATGATGAAACCCTGTCTCAACTAAAAATACAAAAAATTAACTGGGCGTGGTGGCGAGCACCTTAAATCCCAGCTACTCAGGAGGCTGAGGCAGGAGAATTGCTTGATCCAGGAGGTGGAGATTACAGTGAGCCAAGATCACACCATTGCACTCCAGCCTGGGCAACAAGAGCAAAACTCCGTCTCAAAAAAAAAAAAAAAAAAAAAAAAAAGTTGGCCAGGATAAAATTGAGTAGTAGTGGTTCCTACCTTTTTGGAACATTTTATAGCTTGTAAAAGGCTGTCATAAGCATCCTGTTAGGTCCCATGAAGTAGGTGGATGTTATTATCCCCATATTTAAAATGGAGGAAACTCAGAGAGAGAAAGTGGCTTGTCCTAGGACACCCAGCTAGTGAAGGTCACCAGAGCCAGGCTGCCTAATTCCAAGTCAAGAGAATTTCTATCAGCGCACACTAGCAGCTGAAGGAGGCAGGCAGGGCAGCAGACAGGCAATTTCCTTCCTTCTCTCCCTGGAAAGATGACAGCCATGACGCCAGTCCTCCCGAGCCCGCCAGCCCCACCATCGGCCTGGATAAGAAGACCCGCCGAAAGTTCCTGGACCTGGGGTGAGTGGAGGCAGGGCTAGATCACACGGTTTGGAGCTGCTGGGGTAAGGGGTAGCACAGTGGGCAGCGCTGCTCCACTTCCTGCTTCCTCCCCACAGGGTCACCCTGCGCCGAGCATCCACAGGCAAGAGCCGGAAGGAGAAAGGCAGCAACCGCCTGTCCATGGGCAGCAGGTGAGAAGTGCCCATGGCGGCCCACCCACAGCTCCCACCCCGGCCCCCTGTGTGCCCTGGTCCTCCTCTCTGTACCCACACCCATGCTGGACACTCTCTCTGCAGGGAGTCAGTGGAGGGGTCCGGCAGGTCAGGGGTCTCCCCGTTCCTGCCTTTTTCCTGGTTCACAGACAGCGGCAAGGGCTCAGCATCCTCGGGTAGCACCACCTCCCCTGCCTGCTCCCCTAAACACGAGGGCTTCAGCCCTAAGAAGTCAGCTTCCCAGGTAAGTCCATAGCTTACTTGTCCCCAAACTGGCCCCCAGTCTCAGGTGACATGAGGGCATACTTCACCCTGGCTCAGGCTGGGATTCAGACATTCCTGGAATCGATGTGTCCATCCATGGAGCCATGCAGTGATGCGTTACTTCATGCATTCTCTGAATTCATTCATTCACTCATCCACTCTTTCATATCCTGAGGAGTTCATTCCTTGATTCAGTCACTGGTTCATGCATTCAGCAAATCACTGAACACTGATTCCCTACTGTTCCCCCAGCTGGAGACTTCCTTCATTCCTGCTAACTCTTCTGCCCGGCTCAGTTCTAACCCCACTCCTGTGTGAGGAGCTGGGCCACCTGCTTGGTAGCGTGAGGCCTGGGGGATATAGAGAAGAACAGGACCCCAGCCTAGTGGTCTGAAAATTTACAACCCTATGTGATGTGAGACCGAGTAAAAGAAGCAATGATGAGCATCTGCTTATGTTCAGAGCGCCCTCTACAGTTTACAAAGCCCCAAACGCGTTTCTGCTTTACTCTCACAAAGGCTCAGTGAAGTGGGAAGGGAAGGCACGCTCATCTCCATTGTACAGATGAGCAAAGGAAGGCCCAGAGAGAAGGGGCTTGCCCACAGACTGGCACAGATGTAGGTGCCAAGCTCTAAGACCCCCAGCCCAGTATTTGTTCTATGGTTCTGTTTCTTATGTTCAGCTGGGCAGAGGAGAAAATCAGAAGCTGGGAATTTCGGGGGAAAAAGAATCCCTTCGAACCTGGAACTTCCTTCCTTCCTCCTTTTCTTTCTTCCTTCCCTTATGCTGGGCACTGGGACACCATGATGAACAAGATAAAACCCAGGCCCTCCTAGAGCTCACAGTCCAGTGAGGATAAAGACCTCTAATCAGGCACTTATTAGCTGGGGTACTAGAGCCTAAGCGGGAGGCACAGAGCAGAGATGCCTGACCCAGCCTGGGGGAATCCCGGTGGGCTGCCTGTAGGAAGTGACACCTTGCCTGAGACCGCCTCCATTCCTACTAACCTGGCTTGGTTCTAACCTCATGTGCTCCAGATGGCTGCCTGCTCTCCTGGAAGCTTTAGGTCCTGATGCCTGACATGAGTTATCATGTCCTGTGTGCGGGCCCAGCTCCTGGCTCATGCACAGGGGCACTGAGCAACTCCTGGTGCCTAGTCCAGGACTTCGGCTCCACCCAGATAGGGATGGTGGGTTGGGGGTAAACTCTCCTCAGTGGCATGCACCCTCTTCTGTCTAGGAATCCACCCTGAGTGATGACTCCACACCCCCCAGCAGCAGCCCCAAGATTCCCAGTGGGCCCCGGCAGGAGGTCAAATGTTCTTACCCCTACCACACGCTGTCTCAGTCTTCAGATGAGGTGAGCAAGGCTGGCCCAGGGTACCCACAGAGTCCTGACCTCTGACTCTGCAAGGTGCTCAGGTCACAAGCCAAGCCTCCCCCTCACTGTCCTTGGTCTCTGCCCAGTTCCTGGATGAACCCCTCCCCCCTGTCCACCATTGGACCAGCCAGCAGGTGGGCCAGTGGCTGCAGAGCCTCAACCTGGAACAGTATGCTGCCGAGTTTGCTGCACGGCAGGTAGACGGGCCACAGCTGCTGCAGTTGGATGGAAGCAAACTAAAGGTGGGTCAGAGCGCAAGGGCCATGACCCAGCCCAGTTACTTGAGGTGACTTTCAAGGATTGGAAGTCCTTGTCCTGACCTTTGACCCTCAGCCCAGTCTCCTGGGCTGACCTTTTCACTCCATCTGTGGCCACTACCCTGACCTCTGACCTCTAGGCAAGGTCCTTGGTCTAATCTTTTGTGTTGTAGCATGAATCCCTAGTTTGACTTGAAACTCTAGTCCATGACTTCAGTGTGACCTTCAAGCTCCAGTCCTGGTCTCCAGGCTGACCTTGCCCTCTAGGATGACCCTTGATGCATATGAGTTTCCTGGTGTCATGGGAAGCCACATGTCTCCCCCTGGTCAGCTTGGTCTGATTCTGTCTCAGAGGCTGGTGGTAATGGTGGGCAGAGGGAGGATGTAGGGAGGGGGTGGGTGGTCTCTGACCTCTAAGCTGGGAGGTTCCCAGCCTGTCTCCTGCTCTCTGCTGAATTGCTTGGGGGCAGGGATGGTGAAAAGAGCCCCCAGGAAGTCTCTGGAAGTGAGGAGGGTCCTTGGGCACTGACTAACTGTGTGACCTTTGGCAAGTGACTCCCCATCTCTGGGCCTCAGGAGGTTGGGCAGGGCCAGGCCAAGGCTGAAATCCTGAGTGGAGGTATGGTAGGGGAGGAGGAGGAAGCGCCTAATACCCTCAACCCTCATCTCTCCCAACCACACTCATTCCAAATTCTTGCTCTGGGGGTTCTGATCCACGGGCAGGTCACGGTGTAGGAGGCGGAGGCTCCATTCCAGGGAGGATTCGGAGTTCCAGAGTACACTTGGGGCAAAAGGAGCCTGGGCGTGGGGGGCCAGGACTGGGAAGGTTCTGGGACTCTCTCCCTCACCCTGGACTCCTCCCCAGAGCCTGGGGCTCAGCAACTCGCATGACCGGGCACTGGTGAAGCGCAAGTTGAAGGAGCTGGCAGCGGCGGCCGAGAAGGAGCGCAAGGCCCAGGAGAAGGCTGCACGGCAGCGGGAGAAGCTCCGGCGCCGAGAGCAGGAGGCCAAGAAGAGCTAGGGGAGGGTGCACAGGCGCTGGCGGCCGCTGGCTCAGCGGGCACAGGCCTCACCAGGGAGGCTGGGCCTGGGCGCCGCGCTTGGGCTAGCCTGGTCCCACGATCAAGGGCGGATATGCCCTCTCTTACCCTGTCACTTGGTCTAGACCCAGAGCCCCCAGAAAGGGAGACCCTAGGGAGAGGGCCTAGTAATAAATCCTATTTTGAGGACTTGTTTGGCACAGAATTCCTGGGGGAGGAGCAGATGAAGGGGAGAGGGCAGAGAGGCCAGGGCCGAGGCAAGTCTGGGAGCCTGGGTCAGGCTGTCCCACTGCCCTCAGGCCACCGTGCTGCTGGGGTAGAGGGGAGCTAGGAGGCCTGCCTGCCTGCTTGCCTGCCAGAGGCCCTGAGGCTGGGCCCCAGGGCTCAGAGCTGGGCTGGGCATTTCAGCAGAAGTAGGTGTGGGAGCTGCTCCTCTCCACTCTCCCAGGGGGCTGTGTGGTGGTAGAGCTCTGTCCTGCTCCCCTGAGAGGCCAGTGGCCGCTGCAGCAAGTTGCACTCAGGGTAGACTCCCAGCCAAACTCCTCAACAGGAGAGCAGAGAAAGCAGCCTGGGGCGAGTGCGGTCTTTGCCAGGACTCAAGAGGGGAAGATGAACACCCCCTTCTCCCACTCCCCTCCTCTGTCCTGTGGGTTCCAGGGGGCGAGATGACATCCACACAGGTCTGCCTCTCAGGGCCCATTCAAAACCTGGTCTTTGACCCATTCTCCAAGCCAGGACTCCCTTCACTTTCTGCTGCTTCCTCAGAGGGCACCTGAGCCCTCTTTGGGAGCTGAGCAAACAGGAGCTGATAGGGACAGAGGACACCACTTCCACCAGCCAAAGCCTAGGAGCTGCTGACCTGGTCAGCTGTCACCCCAGCCAGGCAGAGGGGCAAAACCTGGGGGTCCCTGGCAGCTGCGAGATTGGAAAGGTTCCTCAGCACTCCATCTGCCCCAGGCATTGTCAGGGAATCAGTGGGCTCAGAACTGGCAGGCGGTGCAAGCTCTGCTTCGCTGGGCCACACTGAGGGCTGGGGCCAGCTCCCTGGATGGAGGTGGAGTCTACCAGCAGCCTCGGGACAGCATGTGTCCTTTTTAGGAAATGTCCTTAGAGGAAGTATCCATGTGTGGCGCTGGTCAGCAGCTAGCCCCGCTTCCAGGACACTAGTCAGTTACCGATGGGGCCGGGGGGCTCCTGCTTGGAAACCCCTCCAGTTCCTCCCATCTGCCCAGAGCAACGGATGGCACCAATGCATGCTGGCTCCCTCATTCCTGCCCAGAGGCTGTGGCTTACAGCCAGCACCCTGTACCTGGGACTCAGTCCTTATCCCCCCTCTGCTATCTGTGCTGGGAGAGGGGCTTCGGAGGGAAACAGATATGAGGACACTGGCACCATCTGGGCCTGGTGGCAGGGCCATGGGAGGTTGGAATGCACCCACGTCCTTAAAGCCATCAGTAGCTACAGTGGGTGCCCACCTGCATGCGAAGGGGAGGCAGTTCTCAATTTATTTCAATAAACACTTATGATGTGCCAGTGACCAGAATTTCTGTCTGCTCCAGCTGTTGGGTTGGCCAGATTCTGCTGGGCCCTGAGTGTGGTGGGACAACAGGTCTGTCACCAGGTGCTGGGCCATCCGGCGTTCTGCACAGATGGCTTTGCCCGGTATTTTACTCACGGTCCTGAGCTGGGCCGGATGTCCCGAGTGCGTCATGTGGTGGTCACAGGGCGCTGCAGTGTGCGTGTGTACGTGCGCACGTGTGGATCCCCTCCCCCAGGGATGCAGCCAGGCCAGTCTCATTCAGTCTCCTCTTTACTGTGGGTGTGGGTGTCACTGTCACTGCCACAGCCACTGGGAGGGACACACAGCTTTAACCCCCGTGTGCTTAGGGGAAGGGTGGGGGCATTCAGTGTTATAAAACTAACTATATACACAGAGGGTCCTGGGAGAAAGCCACCCTGAGCACACGTGTCTGGGCACAGTGGGGGCTGGGGGCTGGAACTCAGGCAGGACGGACTGGGCTTGTGGAGGGGCGGATGGGCATGAGCACGTGAGGACATGCTGGGAGGGCTCGGGAGGTGGCACAGACATTGCCAAGGCTGCTGCAGGGCCTCGAGCAGCTTGGCTGGGTGGCAAGCTCTGGGTCTAACAAGGTTCCTCCACTTTAGGGTTGGGCCCTGTGAGAGCCACCCCCTCTGCCACCGACCTTAAAGTCCCGAGTGGAGAGAGAGGCTGCAGGACCAGCCTCATTCCCCACTTACGGGTGTAACCCCTTTCTTCACTCAGTCCTCAGGTCTGGAGGGCACCCAGCCTCTTCAACAGGCCAAAGCCCAGGGTGCGTCTGTGGGTTGGGAGAATAAGGCAAGCGGAGCATCCACTTGGAAGGCCTGGGCTGTGGAGGGTGCTGAGGGGGACCCAGTACCCCTGGCAGAAAAGTGACAGCCCTGGTCTCAGTGAGGAGGACTGCCATGGGGAAATGTCTCTGGGACACCCCATCAGGGTGGAGACATCCCCAACCCTCAGGCATCGCCCACAGAGATGGGGAGGCCACCGAGGGCTCTTCACGGAGATGGACTGGCACTTAGGGACCATCACAGACCTATCACCGCAGTGACTTCTATAGAGACAGAGCCTGGTCATCAGGGAGAACCCACCCCCTGCTCCCCGAGGAGGACGGTGAGGGGCACCGCGGTGGTGGGGCCCAGAGGCGGCAGTCCGTCCTCTCAGGTGCAGATGAGTGGCGGCCCTTAGCTGACGCGGTACGTGGACGTGTTCTTGGGCTCCGTGCTGGGCACACACCAGTCGCCGGCCTCCTGGATGGTCTGGTAGTGGCGCCAGGCTGACTTGTTGTAGACAGGCAGGCGCTCCACCGAGTCCGTGGACAGGGCCTGGGGAGTGCCAGGGTCAGCCCCTCCTACCTCCCTGTGCCTTGTCCACTCCTCAGCAGACCACCCCACCCCAGCTCAGCGGCAGCCCAGCTGCCAGACACGGGGGCCTGCAAAGACCCACGAAAGGGTGGTCTCTCCTGTGTCCCCCTCCTGCCCATTCAAGAAAGCAGCTCCCTCTAAGGGAGGGAGAAGGAGAGGGAGGAGGCTGGGCTGTGTGACCCTGAGCAAGTGACCGACTCCAGGCCTCAGTCTTCTCTCCTCTGAGCTGAATGGCAAGATCTAGGGTGTCCCCTTCCTTCTGGGTCTAACAAGTCAAGGGTTCCCAGCACAGGGGTCTTAATCATAGACCACAGACTCCCCTAAATTCCCTGACAAGCTGTGCATGTCTGGGGGTTGAGGGTTCTTCAGGTTGAGGAACTGTAGCGTTGCTTGGATTCTCAGAGTCTGGGGCCAGGGAAGGATTGGGGGGGTGGAAAGGAAGGCTCGCAGCTGGCCAAGCCTGCCCAGGTCCCATCAGCAAACCTCTTCGCCAGCCGGGCTCTGCAGGAAGGGCCCTCACCTTGAGATAGATGACAGCGTCGGTCCCAAAGCCTTCCATGGAGAAGAGCTGCAGGTCTCCCTGGAAGTACTTGGCGTAGAGGCGGGAAATGGGGAGCCCGTAACCAAAACCAGCCTGCAGCGGGGCAGGAAGGCAGTGAGGATGAGGAGGCTGGCAGGGGCCTCCTGGAGCTGCAGGGACTGACGCAGGGAGGGAGGGGTATGGAGCTGGAGTCACACGGCGGGGGTCCCAGAGCTGGAGTGGGGAGGGGACATGCGGGAGGGGACACTGAGGCAAGAAGTGGGTGTGGGGTGAATGAGGGAATCATGAATGTGGGAGGGAGGCTTGGGCAGGGAGAGGAGCTCCGCTTAAGGGCCAGGAGGTCAGAGCGGGCCCCATGGCTCCTTTGAGTCTCAAGTTCTCTAACAGGGAGGTGCTGACAAGTTGGACAACACTTGAGAAAGGTAGAAATTGGGGGTTTGGGAGCCACAGAGAAGAGGGAAGATGGGGGAAAGGTGACAGAGAGACATCTGACACAGGTGAGATGTGTGCAGACTGGGGAGATGCGGGAGGCGCGGGGCCCAGATTCAAGACAGGTGACTGTCATAGACGGCCACACAGGAGCTGAGTGAGCAGGGGAAGTGAGTGAGGAGGAGAGAAGCCTCCCTCAGGAGGTGGGAGGGGCTGGGGTGAAGCCATCTCACCAACGGCGTCCCCCCGGTGCCAGGCTGGGGGGTGGGTGCTGTGGAGTACATGTAGCTGAAGAGTCGCTCAATCTTCCTCAGGGGAACACCCCCACCTCGGTCACTCATCTGGGAGAGAGGGGACGTGTCAGGGATTCTCTATAGCTCAGTTTCCCCACCCTGCCCGGTACCCTGACCTTCTCATGGTCTTCCCCACCCCCAAGATCTGCCCACCATGTAGGAGAAAAGGAGAGCCCGTCGCCTGGCAGGAGAGAAGCCCCCACTACTGCTCGCTGGTCCCCAAGGTCAAAGGGTCACATACCTTGATGGACAGATCTTCCTCACCCAAGGCCACCATGACCTTGATGGGTGGGAGAATGAGGCTGGACTCATGGCTTTCCACAGTCGCCCGCATGGCATTCTGTGGAGGGGCAGAGGTAAGAGAAGCATGGGAGAAGCCAGCCCTACCCACGCTCCCCGCAAAGCACCAGCTCCCAGCCTCCTCACCTTGAAGAGCTCAAAGAGCATGTGGTAAAGGTGGGAGGGGACGTAGACCATGTGAATCGGCTGTTTGGAGTTGGCTGCTGCAGGGCAAGTCAAGAACAAGGGTCAGGAAACTGTCAGGGGGTCACCGCTCAACCACCTTACCCAAAGGAGGCACCCCTCCCACAAGGTTCTAACTGAGTACATGGCTACCCAGCGAGAGACTAAATCCCCAGCCTCCCTTGAGCTGCGGTAGCCGGTGACTCATGGAAGTGATGCATTCAATTCTTGGGCCCTGCTTTCCACACCCTTGTTCTCTTCCTCCAGACTAGAATTGAATCAGGGGTGGGGAGCCAGCCCTGACCTCCCCAGCTAGAGGCTGGCGAGAGGGAAACCTCCCTCTTAAGTAAGCCACTGGTATTGGGGTTCTAGGAAAGCAGCCAAGCTGATACACCATCTAACATGCCCCTCCTCCCCATCCCTGTTGAGTTACCCCATTTTATTTCCTTCCTGTCACTCGTCATGATCTGAGATGGTCTTGTTTATTTACTTGTTAATTGGCTGAAGGCCCCATTTCCCAGTCTTCACAGCACCAAAAAATGTAAGCTGCATGAGAACGGTGACCATTTCTGTCTTGCTTACTCTTTCATTCATTCATTCACTCAATTTCTTATTTGCTTGAGATGAAGTCTCGCTCTGTCACCCAGGCTGGAGTGCATTGGTATGATCTCAGCTCACTGCAGTCTCAGCCTCCCGGGTTCAAGTAATTCTCCTGTCTCAGCCTCCCAAGTAGCTGGGATTATAAGCATGTGCCATCATGCCCGGCTAATTTTTGTATTTTTAGTAGAGACAGGGTTTCACCATATTGCCCAGGCTGGTCTCAAACTCCTGACGTCAAGTGACTGGCCTGCCTTGGCCTCCCAAAGTGCTGAGATTACAGATGTGAGCCACTGTGCCCCATCCAAATATTTATCAAATGAATTAATAATACAATAATAACTCTGCTTCTCCCCTGTCTAGAAAACAGTCCATCTCCTCACTCCCCATCTCACCTTGCCCTGCTGTGTCCCCAGCCCCAAGACAGACACACACATAGCCACGCTCACTCACCATTGATCTCCTGGATCTCCAGGTCAGGCGAGGCCATGTAATACTTGTCACACAGGAGCTTAGCCATGTCGTAGGCGTCTGAGAGAAGATGGGGTCATTCAGGGCATGGGTGGCCCACCCAGCAGGCAGTCCTCTTGACATTGACACTGGGGACCACCAGCATTAAACCCATAGCACCCCTCACTGAGGAACAAGTCACCCTCTGGCCAGGTAAGCTTGGAGGGGTCCCTGGGACTCCTCTGCGGGCCAGGCACTGTGGGAATGGCTCACCTTTGACCACCTCAGAGACGTTGCAGTTGGGGTCAATGCTGCCAATGTGTTTGGGATGGGCTGGGTTGGTGCTGCCGTCAAAGATGAGGGCTGCAGGCAGGAAGGGAGGGTGCTGTTGGCTGGGCTGCAGTCTGTCCCAGCGCTCCCTCTTCCCCTGGGCTCTCCCCTTCTCTCTACTTTCACCTCCAATGCCTTTGTAGGCTTCAGTCCTAAAGCTGCCCCGCTCCCCTGCTTCTGTCCTCCCTTCCCTGACCCCTGACACCTCCAGCCCTGGCTCAGGCCGTTTTTAAACCTTTGCGATGGACCTTTGCAAACCTGAAACAGATATCTTTTCAGAGGTCTCTCCCCACATCACATCTCCACATTGCATTTATTCTTTTCTTTGACTATAACATTCTAAGAGAACTCTTACCACCTTGCTTTGGAAATTATTTGAGCATGAGGAACTTGTTTCACTTATGACTGGCTACAACTTCTCAAAAATCATAGTGAATCTTCCTGGAATAAGAAACTCTAAACAACAAATTGTTTTTGAACATAATGAGAGTTTTTATGAATACTAAATTAAACATTCTTTTAAAGATGTGACATAATTTTACATTTTGCAAACATTGAAAACAAAACGTTTTTGAAATGGAAAATGAATGAGAAAGAAAAATTTTATTTTTCCATGTCGGAGCTATTAACTCCAAAGTTACTGGAATAACTACTCAAGGACTCCTTCTGTGGGGTTCTGAAGAGTGGCCTAGGTCCCCTCAGCAGCCCGGCCCTGGGTCCCAGCACCGCCCCCCACACCCTGCCACCGTGGCTGGCACCCACTGTGCTGGTTGATGAGCATGCGGATGGAGATGCGGCTGAGGTAGAAGCGGTCCAGGAAGTACTGGATGTTCTGGTTGGAGACGGGGTCATCACCATAGGTGTCCTTGTACTCAAGCACGCCTTGTGCCATGGTGGGCACCACGTCGTTGTGCCGGTTCCGGATGGTGACCAGGGCATCAGTGAACCTGTGGGGCAGGGCAGGTGTTCACATGGTACACCCCCAGACTCCCCTCCGTTTCTGACTCCCCTCTCCACAGTGTCTTCACCTGCTCCACCCTTCCCCATCTGATGGACTCCCAATGCCCTCCCTGCTCCTCCCAAAGCCCACTCTGATTTTTTAGCCGCCTGCCGGCAGGCTTCCCATTTGAAAGCCCAGAGTTCTCATCCTCCCCAGGGCAGGGCCTGGGTCTTGCCCACCAGGCTCAGGGAACAGTGAGAATGGAGTCCATGTCTCTCCCATCAAACTTGGGGCTCCCTGAAGCAGAGTCTGTCTCCCGTCTCAGACTGGATGTTCCTGAGGGCAGGCGTCTTTTCTTCCATCCTGCCGTACTTCTGCCCCAGGGGCTGCAACCCCAGATGCCCCTGGCCAACACCTGCCTTCCTTCCCCACCCAGGGCCCCCACTCACTGGCTCAGGGTGCGATGGTCCTCGGGGTCCTTGTCCAGGAACTCCATTATGTCCAGGAGGCTCTGGACATACCTGTGTGGGGGCGGGAGGGGACACAGCCTCAGCTTCAGGTGGCTAGCCCCTCCTCACCCATTTCAGCTGGGCCTCGCTCTTGTCCTGCTCCCATGCGGGCCCCACACAGAGCTGCCCACAAGCTGCCTCACTATTTTTCTTCATCCATTTCATTTGTATGTGAGTCTCCCTGACAACCCAGTCAGTTATGCAAGAAAACTTCAAATGTGCTGGTCCCCCGTTTAGCACCTTTGCTTTGGAATCCTAGAATAGTCCTCTCAGAAGGGGCTTGGAGATGATCCCATCCAAGAGGCCTCACAGATCAGGAGACTGAGGCTGAGATGGGGTGGGGAGACTGGACCTAGCGCCTGCAGTGGGGGAAGGCAGGCAGGTGCATCAACTTCTCTGAACCCCAGCGTGGAAACGGCTCCTAATGTTTCTCCCCCCGGGGTACTGTTGCATCCAGTGGGACACAATGGCAGAGGGGCCGGCACAGGGCCTCCCAGAGTCACCCCTGACAGAGTGGCCAGCACAGGGCCTCCCAGAATGACCCCTGAGCTGGGGTGCTCTGGGCCAGGCACCTGCCTAGGCAATTGGATTCTAAAATGGCAGGTGGGAAGGACCCAAAGTTGGGATAGGTGTGCCTGGCTCTGTCCCCAGGTGGGGCTGGGGCCCATAGAGAGTCCAGAGAAGCTCACTCTCCTGCAAAAGGCCGGGTAGGAGTAGGTGATGCCCTGCCGCCCCTCCCATCTACAGGCCTGATGGGGAGGCCAGTTTTCCCTGGGCTGCGAGAAGAGCTTGATGCTCTAAAAGAAGCATCAAGAACCCCTGAACTCAGCCAGGTGTGGTGACTCACACCTGTAATCCCAGCACTCTGGGAGGCGGAGGCGGGTAAATCACCTGAGGTCAGGAGTTGGAGACTAGCCTGGCCAACATGGCGAAAACCTGTTTCTACTAAAAATGCAAAAATTAGCCGGTCATGGTGGCGCATGCCTGTAATCCCAGCTACTCAGGAGGCTGAGGTAGGAGAATTGCTTGAACTGGGGAGGCAAAGGCTGCAGTGAGCCGAGATCGCACCACTGCACTCCAGCCTGGGCAACAGAGCAAGACTCTGTCCCCCCCAAAAAAGAAGCCCTGAACTCAGGGACAGCAGCAGGCCTCCTTCTGCAAGGGAGTCAGGCCCACCTGTGGTGGCAGATGGTACCGAGCTGGAGCCACTGTGCCCCATGCCCTGGGGAGCCATGACCTGTTTCCCTGCTAACATGCCCAGTCTGTGGCTTGTTCCTTTGGGGAGGGCAGGAAGAGCCTCTCTCTGGCAGAAACACTTATAACCAGGAGGAAGGGGGGGGCTGCCTAGAGCCCTGCAGCGGCGAGGGCCCCAGGGGCCCAACAGTGTTTCTAGAAAAGGCCCTACCACACGAGGACTCATTCCCACGTCCACAGTGCTCTGACCTTCACTGTAACCTGAACAGGTACGTCAGGCAGGAATCAGTCCCACGTACAGCCTCCCCCAGGGAGGCGTGAAGAGGCCCCATGGCTAGTAAGTGGGATGAGGAAGTCCCGAGTCTCCAGCGCTCTTGCCACCCCAGGGTGCTGATTCCGCTCGACTCTCACCTCCACGCTTCTGTTCACACAGTGCCCTCTGCACTGTGAATGCCCTGCTAGGAATGCCTTTCCCCTTAAACCTAGCGTCTGCTGCTCTCACTCTTGCCTGGCAGAGAAGAGAGTGAAAGAACGAGCTCTGGACCCAGAACTGGCTCTTTAAGCACCAGGAGCTGTGTGGCCCTGGGTAGGTCAAGGAGCCTCTGTGGGCCTGAGTTTGCTCGTTAGGAAAATGGGGATTGTGATACGTATTTACTGCTTTGCGGTGAGAATTCCATGTGATGATTAGCACAGTGCCTAGCACATAGTGAGCACTCTCTAAATGCTTGCTCTTATTATGGCTGGTGGCTCAAACATCGTGGACAGCTGCGTGCATCCTCTGAGCCCCCAGGCGGCATCTGATACTCTCCCACTGCTTGTAGGCTCTGAACCACAGCATGTTTGAGCCCCTATGCCCTGGAGACCTGCCCCACTGCCACAGGAAGGGGGCTGTCTCAGGCCCAGAGCTAACCGCCCACCCCTCCCTACCCAGAGCTCTGCACAGAGCCGGAGAGGAGGAGCTGTGGCTGCTGAGGGCGCTGGGGGCCCTGACAGCAGAAAAGATCAGCCTTCATCTCAGCCCCCAACACCATCCCTGCCACCCCACCCAGCAGATGATCAGGCTGGCACTCCTAAGACCTGTCTCCCTGGAGAATAACATAGCGACCACTAACGCCCACCTGTGCCGAGTCCCACACAGGGTCTCTCCTCTGCCAACAGCCCTGATGAACACAAGGTATTTCCCTTTTTTTGCAGATGAGACCAGCACTGAGAGGTTAGGTGATATGCCCCAGGCCACACAGTAAGCAGCAGGCTGGGATTCAAACCCAGCTCTCGCAGACTCCAAGTCTACACCACGTGGCCAACAGCCGACACTGGCCCTGACGGTGATGCTGCTGCTGATGGTGATGGTGGCATTTACTGGGTACCAATGGCCAGGTCCACCCTGTGCTTCCCTCCTGCCCCACTTTCACCTCCGCAAGAACCCCGGAGGTAGGCACTACTGCTGGACCCATTTTACAGATGAGGAAGATAACACGCAGAGCTGAGATTCTCTCTCCCAGGCCCACATGGCTCCGAATCCCTTGCTCCCTAAATGCACCCAGGATAGACCTTCATGCTCATATAATTCTTAGGGGAGAGAGGGCCTGCATGCAGGCAGTGCTAGGGGCAGGTGGAGAGAGGAGGGAGAGGAGACCCACTGCAGTGTGGGGCCTGGGACCCCTTCCCAGGGGGCAGGTGGGGATGAAGCAGGTGGGAGCTGGGAGGCTAAGCCACTTCCTGACTGTGCTGGTCGGTGGGTGGGGGTGGGCACGGTCAAAGTCCCAGTCTCACTTAGGGAGAGTGCCCCAGCTGCTGGCACCACCCCTTTTGTGGCTGCTCAACAACCCTAGAGGGCAGAAATGGGACCTGGTCATGTGGCCACTGAAGTGGAGCAAAGGGCACTGGCATGGAGTGACAGCGTGCAGCGCCTGCCAGCCTCTCTCACAGGGCCAGGGCTCCTCCAGGGCAGGGGGCCCGGGCTACTCTTAAAATGGAGGGGAGAGGATGAGGATTTTCCCAGAGGTCCCTGGCCTTGCCCTGAAGCCCCTTAGGGGCCTGGTACACCAAATGTCACCCTTGGGCCGGTTCTTGGTCCTAAGAAGAGAGATTGGGGATGAGTGGTGTTGGCCTCTGGGCTGCCCACCCCTTGCAGGCCAGACAGAATATATAAGGGAGACCTGAAAGCAGTGGTGCAGTGACAGAGAGGCACCAACAGACGGGAGAGGCACTGCCCCCACCCCTCCCCGGGCCTGCAGGGAGGCTGGGGTCTTTGGGCCTGCTGACCTCTACAGTAATCAAGGCCCCCAGGAGTCCCTTGGTGAGATTCGGAGCTCCCAAGCCCAGCCCAAGGTAATGTGGAGGTCCACCCAAACCCTGCTTTCCAGGGCTCCGGAACCAGTCTAGAGCCCCAGGATTGGGAAGGAGGAGGTGTGGGATGCATGCAGAAGCGAGGGGCCTTGGTGAGAGTGTGGGGCTGAGAATGGGCGGTGGGGGCGGGAGCAGAGGGTGAGCGAGTATGGGAGGAGGGCCCTGCAGCCCCGTGTGGGAGCAGAGGGGGTGCTGAGCCAGCGGGCGTGTGTGTGTAATTGTGTGCATGTGGCATGTGCGTGCCTGTGGGTGTGTGTGAGGGTGTGCCCTGTGCACTCATATCCACAGCTGCTGGCGAGCAGGGTGTGAACAAGGGAAAGGCTGGGGAGGGGGTGCTCGCTGCACCTGGGGGAGAGGTGGCGGTGTCCTGCCTCCGGAGCCTCTGAGCCAGGCAGGTTTGGGTTCCGCTGCTGATTGCGCCCTAAAGAGGCCACCGAGTCCCTCAGGTCCCCATCTGCAAAATGGGGTTCACAGGAATAAGCACCTCGTGGGCCTGGGTGTACAGAAAAGGAGATGATGCCTCGAGTACATGCGTAGTAAGTGGTCGGTTCTGCTCCGGCCATGCAAGGAGCAGCTGACAGATTTGGAGAGCTCATCTGGCTTTAGCAGGTCCTGGGCACCCAAGCCACACCCTCTGTGTGGGGTCCACACACCTTGCTGACAAGCAAGGGAGGTTTGTGCGAAGGTGCCGGCCATATCACCTCCCACCTACAGCCCCCACAAATATCCTGTTAGTGATAGCAGTGAGTCATTGTCATTTGATTCTACTCGGCGGCTCCTGCTTAACCCTGCATTTTCTGGAAGCACATCCCCACGACTCCATGCCTGGAGAGGAGATGGGGTTGTTCCTTTCGGTCTCTAACAACACCAGCTGTCAACAATTCTGTAAAGTGAGTTCTGCTCTCCCACAGACTTGCAACATGAACTTGGAAATCTCTGACTCCACATCACCGCCCAGAACGCAGGCTCCCTTCTTTCCCTTCAAGAATCCAGTCTCCATATAACAGCTGGGTTCAAATCCCAACTCCACCATCTACTCACTGAGTGATCTCAGATATCTAAGTTTTCTTCACCTCTCTGAACCTCAGTTTCTCATCTAGAAAATGGGATGATAGCAAGGACTACCTCATAAGGTTGTGAAGATGAAATGAGTTAATATGTGTAGACACTTAGGACAGCTCCTGGGACACAGCCAGCCTTTGGAGGTGTTTGCTTTTGTTATTATCATAATTTATTACTACCTTGCCCAAGAAACCACACCACAGTTACATCATCTGTGGGCTGGAGGTGTTGCTGCCTGGCAGCCTGGGGACGTGGCTTGTGTTGGTAGAGTTCTGCACACTTTTCACATCTAGCACTGGCCCTTGGCCCTTACAAACACAATGGGTCCCCATTTTACAGATGAGGAAGCTGAGGCTCAGAGATGCCATATGGCTTGCCCAGGATGAAGCTTCAAAGTCACGCATGCCGAGGCCAAACCTGGGACTTTCCCTCCCAGTCCAGTCTCCACCAAAACAGGGCCCACTATCGCAAGTCTGTCCAGTTGAAATAACGTATCAGGGTTATTTAGAACCAGGAATTCTCAGCTTGCCCACAGTGACTCTGCCTAGAACCTCTCCCCAGCAGAGTAGAAACTCCATTTCTGTGACCACAGATGAACCATGACCACTAATAACTGCATCTGCTGAGGGTTCTTGTGTTTTCCAGAAAAGAGGGTTTGCTCCTTACTCATCAGACTCAGGCTAGAGGCCCTCTTGCCAAGCTCCCTGGTAAAGTCTCGCTTCCTCCTCTCAGGCACCTAGAACCTGCCCACCTCCATCGTTCCAGCTGGCAGGCTGTTCCTCCTGGAGAAAGAGGTCTCCACTCTCTCACAGGCAGCCACCTCAACCCTGTCGGGAAGTCCTTCTTGTCCTCACACTGCAGTGTCTCTTGCTGCAGCCGATGCTCACTCTCTCTGGAAACATTCTTGGCAGGCTGTCTCTTCAGCATGTTGGGATGCTTTAGCAATCCCTCGGCCTGCTCTCCTCTAAGCTGAATCTTTCATTGAGGAAGTGTTCTCTCTTGTCTAACTTCATTCCCTCCCACTGTTACTTGACATTACTTGCAAGCTTTGTGGAAGAATGTCAGGCCAACCCCTTATCTGCGTCACTGATTTTTCAGGAAGGGACTCTGCAGGGGCCCCTGGGGGAGTCATGGGAAGCTCAGCAGCCCAGTGCCCTCCTCCTGCATCCCTCAGCTCTCCCAGGAACACGGTGTCCAGGGAGGGGCCTGAGAAGTTCTGCCCTGAAGTCAGGGACCAGGTGGAGAGGCAGCCAGGTCAGGCAGCCGGATAGAGCCAGAGGAGGGCCAGGGAGAACAGATGGCACCTTCTGTCTCCTTCCCACCACTCCACACCACCCACGGTGGGAAGTGTTGGTTGGCTCAGAGGTCCTGGACCTCCGAGAGGCAGGGCACAGCAAGGGGTGACCTGGTTGGGTTCCATGAAAATCAGGCTCTGTGCCTCATGCCTCCGCCCCTTCTTCACAGCCCACACTAACAGCACAATCTCCAGAAAGTCAGTTCCCAGCTACATTAGCCAGGCCCCTTCCTGTCTCCACACCTTTGCCCAGCCTATTCCTTTAGCCTGGAATGCCCTTCCCTTCCTTGTAGCTCTAAGCTTGCCTAGGTACCCTGTAAGGTCCAGTGACAAGCCACCTCCTCTGCATGTCCATGGCAACTGCCCCACAACGTGTCGTTCAACAAACATTCATGGTGTATCCACTACACTCCTGGCCTTGTGTGTACAACACTACCCCTCACCATATCTCATTTAATTACAATAAGCCCCATATCCACAGGTCCGTGCATAGAAAACAGTGCAGAAAGGCACCACTACATGTGGTGAAACTGAGCTGTGTTCCGTTAGGGGGTGGAGGGGAGTGGGTGGCAATTTCTTCTATCTACTATTTTGCGTTTTCCAAGTGTCAAGTGACCCTGTTCTACTTCCACAATAAAGGAAAAGTATCAATATTCTTTTAAAATAATGTTTGGATTCCTAATTTAAACAAAACGAACTCTTCGGCAGCTCCCTGCTCCTAGCACTATGCTGGACTCAGTTCACCCTGCCTGCGTATTATTTTTCCTTCCAGATCCCAGGCCCCTGAGGGCAGCTGCTGTGACTTCGCATGGCTTTAGGCTCAGAGTACATGTGGGTACGTGCTCCTGAGTCTACAAGGAAATCACAGCCATATCATACTGCAAGTCCAGAAGAACCAACAGAAGATTTCTGCACGGGTGCCACCAAAGTCAATGAGGATTAGCTACTTTACATGCCCAGTGACAAGGGACACCCTTGTTTATTCTTCATGTGACTGGCCTTTGGCTAATTTCATCCAGTTACTTGAGTTCTTGCGTGAAGCCTGCTGAGCCTGTCCCTCTGTTCCTGCTGCAGTGCGCAATACACTTTTGGTCTTTGCCCCTCCAAAGCTCTGCGGGAAGGCACTGTGCCATCCCTGTGTGTATCTGAGTATTTTCCAACATCCAAAACAGTCTATCTTGCAGCTTGGGTTGTATAGTTTATTTGAAAACTTGCTTCTTGTTTCTGTTTCCCAAAAAGTTACCCCCAAATAAATACTGCCTAACAGCCACTCGAGTTCCAGCACTGGGCTGGTAGCTAACGCTGACATCAGCCTAACTTGGGGTTTTGGCTGTGAAAACCATGTTTTCCTGGGTGGATCCTGGGTTTCCAAAGAAAGGTGGGTGGTAAGAGGGCTACACATGGAGACTAGGAGCCTGACCTCAGTCCTGCTTTGGCCTCAGATTCCCATGTGACCCTAGGCAACTCCAAGCTCTTGGGGCTTTGGTGTCTCCTGTCTGTCCCCACTCCACCCTCAAGGCTGCTAAAAGCTTGGAGACTCCATCCCTGAGCCTAGGCACACTGGCGATGGAGTGGGAGGTGCAGGGACGGAGCCAGGGGTCTCACCAGCTCTGCACCAGCTGCACAGAGGGTGTGCTCAGCACCCGGTCGGGAAGCAGGTTGATCTCCTTCATGATGTTGGCCAGGCGCACAGGCAGCTCCTGCCTGAGGAAGGTGAAGGAGGTTTTCTCACAGGCATTGCTGGATCCTGACAGGAGAAAGAGACGTGAGCCACAGAGCCACAAACTATGAAAGCCAAAGGATGTCTCGGCCAGGTCAGCTAAACCCTTCATTAACTGGGGGTTCAGAGAGCAACTGACCTGCCCAGGGGCACACAGCAAGGCTCCCCATCCCCTGCAGGGCTCAAACACCTACACCCTGTGCCTAACACTCCAGGGGGTAGCATCCTCTCCTCACCCCCAGCTGAACCCTGCTTGCCTTTAACCACAGTGGACAGGGCCACTACTGGGCCCATTTGGAAATGCCTCTGGCCTCAGTCACCTCACTTCTCTTTCCTCCCCTCCCAGCACACTCACTTTGAGGGGCTGATCCCGGAGGCAAAGGAGCCTGGGGAACCCATCCCTGCCTAGGACTGGGCTCTGGCTGAGGGGAACTATGGCCAGACCACCACTGCGGTGTCCCAATATTGTCTCTGGCCAGCCCACCTCACCCAGCCTGGCCTGAATGCCCATGTGGGGCTGCTGTGTCTTAATGCCCATCCATGAGGCAAATGGGCCCAAGAACAGGAGTCCAAATGCCACGGTCCTTGTCTGGCATCAAGATGGAGAGGGTGGGGGCCCGAATAAGGCCTTGGCCCAGGGTCAGAGGCCCTGGGTTCCAGTCCATCAGGCTCTGCTTGCAACTCTGTCACCCAGGCCATGCCATCATCCTTTTGAAGGTCTCAGTTTCTCCCATAAAACTACAAGTTGACCAAACTGTACTGTGAGCCCCCAACAGCTGTGGTGTTTCTGTAATGAGGGTGCAGTTTGTGGGGACAGCGGCTGGGGGCTAGGAGTGGGCCCAGGAGGCTTTCCTACATGGGGGAGGCTCAAGACTCAGACAGGGCAGGGGTGCAGGCAGATGAGTCCTGAGGAACAGGTGCCCTGTGTCTCGGCTGCCACCTCCCTGCTCCCGTCGCACCATTGATGCAGCTGCACCCCAAGCCAGGCACTATCAACTCAACTCTTGAGAAACTGCCCCCCACCCGCAGTTCCCAGCTGGCACCATGGAAATAACACGTAGACAGACAGGGCCCACACAATGCCCGTTTCACCCGCCACATTGGCACAGCCTCCCTCCTGCCCCAGGGCCACCCCCAGAATGCTGGTAGTGGGCGATCCTGACCTAGCAACCCTGGGGCAGCCAAGGGAGGTATAGGCGGCTTGACTCCACATCACGGTGCCTGGGGCCCCTGCCCAGCTCGGGAGAGGCTGCCAGGCCGGAACAGATTTGATCTTCAAGTGTCCTTGCCTACTGGGGCAGCTAGGGTCCAGCTTCTTCTGTGGGTGGATGCCTACCAGTCAGGGCACTCTCTCCCGCTGGCATCTTCTGAAAGAGCCCCCTTCCCCACTGCCCAGGGGTGTCTGAAACCCTTTGTGCCCAGTCCAGGTCTCTCTCCAGACGGCTGCCTCTCAACCTTGCCTCCTCACTCCCACCAACAGACCCCCGGTTTCCTCTGGTGGGAGGAGGGGCTCCTACTCCTCCAGTCATGAGGACAACTCCCATTAACCTTTTAGCGTCTGGATACCACCCTACTCCCTTCCTGTAGTAATATCGCAGCTTCACTGCCCCTAACTCTTCAAGACCCCCCATGAAGCCAAGGAAGAAACCTCGGGACCGTCCTTGTAAGTGCCCCCCCCCCATTCCCATCAACAGCCCAGTCGAGAGGCCCCGGCCGGTCCCTCCTTCCCCATTAACTCTTTCCTGTCTGTACCTTTCCAAACAACCCTTCTCTGTCACTCGGGGCCTTTCTTCTCCTCTGTCCCCGCTGGCCCCCGGCTGCCCCTCCCAGCGCCCCGCGGGCCTCCGCTGCCAGCCGCCTCCCGCCCACTCCGTACCGAAGTCCAGAAACTGCTTCATGGACAGCGGGGACGGGGAGAACTTGCTGAAGTGCTCTATGTACTTGGGCGCCCCAGCCAGGGACGCATTCTTGAGCAGCGCCCAGACCCAGCGCATGGCTGCGGCGGCCGCGACTCGGGTTGTGGTCCCTGCGCTGGCAGCGCTCGCGCACCGTTCGGCCCAGCGACGCGATTCGGCCGCCTCCTCCCTACCCTTGCCCTGGCGAGCACTCCAAGGCCCAGCCAATCGGCTCGTCGTGGCGCCTCGACGTCGCCAATGGCCACTCACAAACAACTCCGGGAGAACCAATAGCTTTCCGCCCCGGCACGTGGCTTCCCTCCAGGCCCGCCCCCTTAACCCACGCTTTGCCTGAGCGGCCTGTTGTTTTGGGGAGGCTGCGCCGAGATCCCACCTCCCCTGTGTTCACGCGTCCCTTTCCTCCCGGGGGCGAAGCCGGGGTTAACCCCTTCCTTCCCAGAGCCCCGCCAGCCCTTTCGTTTCCTCTTCCACGCCTGCCTTTTCCTCGCTATCTCCTTGCATCTCCTTCACCCGCAGGCTCCTTTTAACCCTTCCTTTCCAGAATTGTCTAGGTAGCTTTCAACCAATCCCTTTCCTCCAACTCAAAGGTACCTGTTTCACCTGTCATCATCTTTACCTGCCCTCCCTTAACGGGTCTTGGGGATTCCCAGTCCAGATGACAGTGACCCAGACTGCGAATATTTGCAAAATTCGGAACCAGGGTGCAAGCCTATACGAATCCGTCCCGTATATGTGCAGCCCACCCACTTCCACAAAGATCCGAGCGGCTCAGGAAAAGGTGGAGTTTGCTTTTCCAATTGAAAAACATCCAGAGTAAAAACCGTCACGACTAGTGGCGGTGGAGGCGGCAGTTATCGTCCATGCCAGTTAACACTTTCATTTTATTATATAGCTCATCTGACCGAACATAAAGCCTTGGACATCTAGCGCGACCACCTGAGAAAGCCACCTCCTTCGCACCGGGCTTCCTTAGAGCAAGATCCCAGGAGGTGAAGTGTCTCTGGGGGGCCGGGAGCCCGTCCTTCATCAGCAGCCCCGCTTCCCTTGGAGAAAACGTGATGCGCCCTCTTGTGGCCGATCGTGGGCTTAGGGCCCGACCCGCCACTTTGATGCTTTCTTTGCTCGGTGACATTAGCCTAAAATGTGTTAGGCTTTCTGCTGGGAACAGAGAACACAGACAGGATCAAGAAATGGCCTTTTTCCTCAATGATTTCATTTCTACGTTTCAGAGGTAGCTACATAAGTAAATAATTAGCTATAACTGAATATGATTGTAATACAGACCTCACAAACTTCGCAAATGGAAGGGCCTCTTAGCTGGAAGAATAATAAGCTATATGCCAGGCACTGTCTGCAGACATTATCTCATTTAATTCTCTATTTTATTATTCTTAGCCTCATTTCATAGATAAGAAAGCCAAGACTCGGATCATTGTCAACTGCAAATCTGACCTTATTACTTCCTTGCTCACAGCCTTTCAATGGGCTATTTTTTTTTTTTTTTTTCGGATGGAGTCTCACTCTGTCGTCCAAGCTGGAGTGCAGTGGCACAACCTTGGCTCATTGCAAACTCCTCCTCCCAGGTTCAAGCGATTCTCCTGTCTTAGCCTTCCAAGTAGCTAGGATAACAGGCGTGTACTACCACACTTGGCTAATTTTTGTAATATTAGTAGAGACAGGGTTTCACCATATTGGCCAGGCTGGTCTTGAACTCCTGAACTCAAGTGATCTGCCCACCTCAACCTCCCAAAGTGCAGGGATTACAGGTATGAGGCACTGTGCCTGGCCACCAATGGCTCTCTTCTTCTTACCGGAGCCTTTCCGGTTGTCACACAATTGGCTTTTGCTTAATTCTCCAGACTCCTCTCTCTCCATTCCCCCACGCAGCTCCCAGCCATGCCTGTCTGCTGCCTTGAACCAGCCTCTAATCTCTAAGCCACTGCAAATGCATCTCTTCTGTCTGGATCATTCTTTCTTCCCAGCTTCACCTGCCCATTCTTCAGGTCTCAGCTGCTTAGGCATCCCTTCCTCCTGGAAGCCTTCCCTGATCTTACCAAGCTGGGTCATAGGCTCCCTTCAAGGGCTCCTTAGATCTCCTGATCTTAGCAAATATTTGTAGTCTGGGCCACTGTCATCCAGACTGGGAACCCACAAGGCCCCTTAAGGGAGGACAAGGAAAGATCAGGACACGTGAAACAGGTACCTTTTTGAGGAAAGGGATTGGCTGAAAGCTACCTGGACAAATCCAGGAAGGAGGGGTTAAAAGGAGCTGATGGTAGCTCTTATCAATTGAGTGAAAATTGTTTGCTGACTGATCTGTTTTCCTGCTAGACTTTAAGCTCCATGAGGGCAGGGCAGGTGTTGTATCTGTCTTGTTCACTGCTCTATCTCCAGCATCAGGCAGTGCTCAGCATGTAGTAGGGAGGACAGGGTGAAAAAGAAGACACGGTGAGCAGGGGAGCATACCGCAGAGATATTCCAGAGAACCACCAAACATCCAGTGGGCTAGCAATTAGGACGTGATTGATGATGCTGGTGAGTGCAGTTTTCAAGTACACAGAAGAATATATAGAATATTACGTACAAAAAACCTGGCCCTCACTTTGGGAGGCTGAGGTACGAGGATTGCTTGAGTCCAGGAGTTTGAGACCAGTCTGGGCAGCATAGCAAGATCTTGTCTCTACAAAAAATATAAAATTAACTGAGTGTGGTGGCAGGTACCTATAGTACCAGCTACTTGGGAGGCTGAAGTAGGAAGATTGCTTGAGCCCAGGAGGTCAAGGCTGCAGTGAACCAGAGCCATGATCGTGCCATGGCACTCCAATCTGGGTGACAGAGTGAGACCCTATCTCAAAAAAAAGAGGCCTATTTCTGTGCCTAGCAATAAATGGTAGCTATTGCTGTTATTGTCAAAATTAAAGTAACAAGGAAAAGACCATGGCCTCTAAGGCTAGGTGTAGGAGAGGGAAAGAGATTTCCCATGACCCTCACCTTAGGCTGGACTTCCACAATGTGGGCTCTGTGCTTGGATAAGAATTCCTTCTGCAGAGCCTGCTGCAGGGTGCTAACAACAGTGGTGTGATGTGGTACATCATAGTCAAGTTTAGTTAGGTAATGCCAAGGTAAACCGCACCCTGCCCCCCGATTCCCAAATCTCCCACTATATGTGTAACATGGGTTGGTGGGGGACTCTCCAAGGAGCTCAAAAAACTTGGCATTGCAGAGGGTTCTTTTACAGCGGGCACTGCTACATCTCTGCCAGTTATGTTTCTTTCATAATATGTAGCTTATGCTAGTTCTGAAAATGACTTATCCTCAAGAGTGTGTGTGTGTGTGTGGGGGGTCTTCCTCAAGCAGTGGCTGACAGGAGACTGGGGGGTCTGTGAAACTGGCCAGAGGAATGTGTAAACACCCCTGTCTTAAGCAGTAAGTGGCTGTAAGCACAAGACTGGGCCAAGCTTTTTTTTTTTTTTTTTTTTTTTTTTTGAGACGGAGTCTCGCTCTGTCGCCCAGGCTGGAGTGCAGTGGCCGGATCTTGGCTCACTGCAAGCTCCGCCTCCCGGGTTCACGCCATTCTCCTGCCTCAGCCTCCGGAGTAGCTGGGACTATAGGCGCCCGCCACCGCGCCCGGCTAGTTTTTTGTATTTTTTAGTAGAGATGGGGTTTCACCGTGTTAGCCAGGATGGTCTCGATCTCCTGACCTCGTGATCCACCCGTCTTGGCCTCCCAAAGTGCTGGGATTACAGGCGTGAGCCACCACGCCCGGCCTGGGCCAAGCTTTGACAACGCACACGTGTTATGCCCAAAGAAGTGGATTCCAGATTCTAGAAAATAAAGTGTCGTCTCCACTCACTGGGTTCTGAGAGCCTGGCAGCTCCGGGCAGGGGCTACGGTTTTCCTGGGGAAAGTGGACATTCCATTGTCAGTCACCCTGGGAAGGGGCAAATCCAGGCACAGAAAATGAGGAGGGGGAAAGGGGCACACATTGGGCCCCGAACCCTGTTGTGAGCTGAGCACTGGTGGAGGGAGGTGGGGCAGACAGCTGCCACCACGAGGAGGCTGGGAGGCACCCAGGCATCAGGTGGGCCTCCCAGAACAGCCTGGGTCTGTGAGCTCTGAGCATATCTGACCTGGCTTCTACCTCTGGGCTTCTCTGGGTAGCAATTTCCAGCCTCCAGTGAAGTCTTACCAAAGTTCACAGCCTTGAGGAAAATTAACAGAAGGACCTAGGCCACGCTCCAGCTCACAGAGGTCACAGGGGGAACGGCCTTACTCCATTCCCCAGGCCTGTGTGGAGGGGACAAACCAAGGGCAGAGGAGGAAGCTGCTTTGGGAACCCCGGACATGGCAGGAAGCAAAGTGAAGGCTTGATCCACATGCTGTGGCCGTGTAAGCCAGGCGCTCAGACACTCCCAAGGAGCTTCCAAAAGACCAGAGCTCTCAGCTCCTGGAGGCTGAACATTGTGACAGTTCAGTCTCTGCAGCCTTGGATCAGTGGTTTACCTTCTGATCTCTTCTTGGCGCCTGGTGGTGGTTGTGGGGAAACCAAGGCAGAAAAGCAGTCCCTTATTTGAATTCAGCCTGACTGAGGGCTCTCCTCCCTCCACAGCCTGCCAGGACTGCCTCTTCCTATAGCTGAGTAGCTTTTGCCTCTTCCTGACCCTGCATGTTGCCACCTCTGCCTGCCTGTTCCTCCCCAGGGTCAGCGCACTGTCCTCCAAGAAGGCGTTCTGGGTTCCATCCAGGTCTCCCAGGGCTCACCCCTCATGACAGACTCCTAGATGGGAGGATTTCTGAGAGCAGGGGCCGGCGTCACCTCCATCAATCTCTTTTTTCTTTCTTTGAGATGGAGTCTTGCTCTGTCGTCCAAGCTGGAGTGCAGTGGCACAATCTTGGCTCACTGCAACCTCTGCCTCCTGGGTTCAAGTGATTCTCCTACTTCAGCCTCCCAAGTAGCTGGGATTATAGGCATGTGCCACTGCACCCAGCTAACTTTTGTATTTTTAGTAGAGACAGGGTTTCGCCATGTTGGCCAGGCTGGTCTCGAACTCCTGGCCTCACGTGATCCACATGCCTTGGCCTCCCAAAGTGCTGGGATTACAGGCGTGAGCCACTGCACCCGGTCACCTCCATCAATCTTTACCCTCAAACCCGCAAGTCCCCAGACCTGGCTTCATCTACCTAGGTGTTGGCTGGATGGTATCATCATCCATTGACCCGGGGTTGGTAAAGGCTGGGGAGTGGGTGGAAGCAGATGCAGCTGCATACAAACTGGGAGCTGTTTATTGGTTGCCGTGAGAAGCCTATGTACAAAGAAGGCACGAGGAGGGGGAGAGCACTCCCCTGCTACAGTACCATGGAAGGGGCTGGGGGTGGGCCTGCCAACAGGCAGGGGTCAGGAAAGGTTTTCTGGAACTAGCCTTAGCTTCTCAAATGGGCCTTAGGACACAGCCCATGGGGGAGGGGACAGAGCCAGGCTGGCTCTGAAAGCCAAGGATAGCTAAGAACTCCACCTCTAGGACCCCAGTGCATGGCCAGCTGCCTGTTCTACATTCAAGCGTCGCTCCCTCCGTGGTCTTGTAGGGTCTCTCTGGGGCCTTCTGAGGCTGGCTGGTAGTGGTGAGTCAGAAGTGGCATCTCCTCTGTATCCTCCCAACATCTGTCTGGCCCAGAATTGGTCCCCTCCTCTCTGTGGCGGATCCGCCATGCCCCCAGGGCAGTCCCAGCACAGCGAGCCCAGGCTACCTCGCCATTTGCCTGTCTTTGTTCGTTCCGACTGCACTCCCTGCGAGTTCGGTCTGTGGCCAAGGAGAGAGGCTTCACAGAGATGCAGGAACGAAAGCCGTTCTGGGACCTTCTTTCTAGTTCCTTTGCTGTTGGGTAGAGCATGTCAGGTCCTGCAAGTGCCCCCATGGACAACCTTAGGCAGGACCCCGGCTCTCTGGCATGGTTGGCAGTGGGGGCCCACCAGCCGGGGCTCGGGGGGCTGCTCCCTGTCAGTAGTTTTGACAGCAAAGTCAATCCAGTGACTGTGGCTCAAGATGGATCCAGTGTGAAAGGGGGAAGTGTCACCACATTGCAGGGGCCTTTTCCTCCTGGCTCGGGCCGGAAGCTCTTTGGCTTGTTTTGGCGCAGGCAGAGGCTGAGACACGGCGAGCCCATGCACCATCCATGATGTGCCAGCACAGTCCACAAGCAGTGGGCCCCACGTGTGTCTAGGGCACAGGACCGCAGTGTGCTCGGCCTTGTAAGGTCCACAGCACTGGCCCTCCTGCAGGGAGATCCCCAGGGCCAGACAGTATGTGCGTGCACTTGACGAGGTGTATGTGCCTAAGCCTGCCGCTGCCAGCCAAAGGCGATGGCCCCTGTGGACTGTCAGAGGCATAACTTATGATAAATAGGAAAAAAGGGGACACTGCGGGAGGAGGGGGCGGGATCAGGGAGGATGTCAGTAGTATCGGTCCCGAGTCTGCCAGCTGGTCACCCAGTGCTTCTTGGTGGGTAGGGTGCTCCCTGGAGGTGGGTAGCGCTCCTCCTCCCGGATCCGCACCGCGTGGTACTTGGGCATGATCTGGTAATAGCGGGTCCTCTTAAAGAAGTCACACTGGAGTTGGAGGGAGAAGACAAAGAACATTAGCGTCCAGAGTTTGAGCCGCCAGGAAGGAGTGCCAGGCCTCTCCCCCTCCCACCCAGAACTCCTCAAAGCCAGAACTTTTGACGGAACACATCCCATCTCCCTGCACTGAGATATGGAGAACGAGTTTCTCCACCCCAGGCCCCAGAGGAAGGAGGAGTTGAGGAAGGCAGAGAGGAGAGGAAGAGGCAGATGGAGACGGAGGGCAGCCGCAGAGACAGTGGATGGAATGGCCAGGAAGACTGGCAGTCTACGCTAATCACAATGTTGGGAGTGGGTCCACTTGTTATCCTGGAAGGGCTGCTCAGGAGGAAACAGGCTAGTTCCCAGGAGGAGGGTCTCTACTGCTCCCCTCCTTCCCTAGGGGTGGAAATGCGAGCGTAGAATTATTCTGCACATGCCTGTGGTTTAGAGATGGGGCCTGGCCTTGCCCTTGACCTTGTTCCAATCCCCAGAAAGCAAGGTCATCACAGAGAGGGTTTTATGGCTCCCTGAAGGGGTTCCAAGTCACCAAGGGGCTCAGGGGAAGGCTGATGAAAGCCAGACCACGGGGCTGGAGGGAGAGTCAGAGTGGCCTGATCTTTGAGGTGGTGGTGGGGACAGAATGAGGTCAGAACAGGCCCATAAGGGAAGAGGAGCGGACAGGACAGAGTCAGAGGCCCGGCCAGCTGTGGGGCTCGGGGAAGGGGGCCCGGAGGCCATGTTACCCAGGTGGGCCGGGGATGGGGGGCTGCCCCCTCAGTAGTCGTCGGTCAGCCTCTCTGTCTCTGACGGCTGGCTCTTCATCTCCGCCTTCTGCCTCTTAGCTTCATACAGGGCGCGAGTGCGGGCTCGCTTGAAGAAGCCGCACTGCGGAGGGGAGGAGGTGGGGATGGGCCATCAGGGGGGCGCTGGGCTGTCCTCACCAGCAGCACTCGTGGACTGGGGCTTAGGGCTGGGGAGCCTGGGGGCTGGGGCTCAGTCCCAGCTTGGTGGTGTGGTCAGAAGCCAGAGCTCCTGGGTCCCCCTTTCCAGCTTGCAGCTTCCCCCACTAACCTAGGCCGGGGGTGAGCCTGTAAGCTGGTGGGAGAAGGTGGAGAGGACAGGGAGGAAGGGCGGCGGTGAGATGGAAGGGAGGACCGGGATGGTGAGAGGTGGGTTGGAGGAAGGGCTGGTGAGTGTGCTGGTGAAGGTCCCGGAGCAGGAGTGGGGCTGGGCTACTAACCTTCCACAGCAGGAGAATGATCAGCCCCAGAAGCAGCAGCCCCGCACCCACGGCCACCAGCACCAGCCACAGCTCGATCTCAGCCGGCAGCTCCTCCACCAGCTCCGAGTCAATGTCCACGGAGAACTGCAGAGGGGAGAGAAGGACTCAGCCCTCCTTAGGCCCGCTTAGGCCCATCCTCCCCCTTCCTATCCCAGCTGGGCCCAGGCACCTGCTGTTTGTCCTGCTGCCAGTAGGGGGCAGCCTGGGACTGGAAAAAGTCTCTGCCTGCCTCACTAACGGTAGGTCCAGTGGTCCTTCCTGCTTCTCCCAGGCACAGACTTGACCCCAGAGGAGCAGCCTCAGATCTCGGAGGTGGCCTGGAGTCTGAATGTGTGACCTACACCTGTAGGCCTGGGTACCAGCTCCTTCCCTGACGAGCTGTGTGACCTTGGACAAGTAATTGCACCCCTCTGAATCTCATGCTTTCTGCTATCTAATGAGGGGGATCATAATGCCTACCTCATAGAACAGCAGAACGGCCAAATGCAGGGGTGCTGGAGCCAGACTACCTGGGTTCTAGCCCAGCTTTGCTATTCATGAGCTGTGTGACCTTGGCAAGTTACTTAACCTCTCTGTTGTTCATCTGTAAAATGGGAATAATACCTATCTCATAGGTTGCTGGGGAGAATTAAGTGTGTTTGATATAAGAAAACTGCTTACAGCAACACCTGCTACACAGCAAGCACTCCATAAATATTCACCAAAAAAACCCCACAAAGAATTCATAGCATATAGTCCCATTCTTTTTTTTTTTTTTTTTTTGATAGAGTCTCGCTCTGTTGCCCAGGCGCAATCTCGGCTCACCACGAGCTCCGCCTCCCAAGTTCAAGTGATTCTCCTGCCTAGCCTCCAGAAGAGCTGGGATTACATGCGTGCACCACCATGCCCGGCTAATTTTGTACTTTTAGTAGAGACGGGGTTTCACCATGTTGGTCAGGCTGGTCTTGAACACCCGACCTCAGGCGATCCGCCCACCTCGGCCTCCCAAAGTGCTGGGATTACAGGCGTGAGCCACCGTGCCTGGCCGATAGTCCCATTCTTTTTCTTCCCCTACAATGGAGATAAATATGGATGTGTGTGTATATGAGTTGTTTTTGTTTGTATTTGAGATGGAGTTTTGCTCTGTTGCCCAGGCTGGAGTGCAGTGGCGCAACCTCGGCTCACTGCAACCACCTCCTCCCAGCTTCAAGCAATTCTCCTGCCGCAGCCTCCCAAGTAGCTGGAATTACAGGCATGCACCACCATGCCCATTTAATTTTTGTATTTTCAGTAAAGATGGGATTTCACCATGTTGACCAGGCTGGTCTCAAACTCCTGACCTCAGGTGATCCACCTGCCTTGGCCTCTCAAAGTGCTGGGATTACAGGTGTGAGTCACTGCACCCAGCCGTGTTTGTTCTGACTATACATGATTTTCACTTCTTTTAAAATTATTTTGATGATTTTTTTAAAAATACAGATGATATAAAGAAAACTAAAGGTTCCCAGTTAGATATATAATATATATCCATATATGATATATTGTAAATATATTTAATATATTATTAAATATAAATGTTTAATATATTATTAAATAATATATATTAAATATATATTAAACATTAATATATATTATATAGTATATATTTTTATATTATAAATATATTATATATCTGATATATATTATAAATATATATATTTTTATATATATATATATATTTTTTTTTTTTTTTTGAGACAGAGTCTCGCTCTGTCGCCCAGGCTGGAGTGCAGTGGCCGGATCTCAGCTCACTGCAAGCTCCGCCTCCCGGGTTTATGCCATTCTCCTGTCTCAGCCTCCCGAGTAGCTGGGACTACAGGCGCCCGCCACCTCGCCCGGCTAGTTTTTTGTATTTTTTAGTAGAGACGGGGTTTCACCGTGTTAGCCAGGATGGTCTCGATCTCCTGACCTAGTGATCCGCCCGTCTCGGCCTCCCAAAGTGCTGGGATTACAGGCTTGAGCCACCGCGCCCGGCCATATATATTTTTTTGAGACAGAGTTCCATTCTGTTGCCCAGGCAGTGGCACAATCTCGGCTCACTGCAACCTCTGCCTCCTGGGCTCAAGCAAGTCTCCTGCCTCAGCCTCCTGAGTAACTGGGATTATAGGTGCCCACCACCACAACTGGCTAATTTTTGTATTTTTACTAGAGACAGGTTTCACCATGTTGGCCAGGCTGGTCTTGAACTCCCAACCTCAAGTGATCCACCCACCTCGACCTCCCAAAGTGCTGGGATTACAGGCATGAGCCACTATGCCCAGCTGGTTCCCAGTAATTTTAATCTCTAGAAATTACTGTCTCCGGGCCGGGCGCGGTGGCTCAAGCCTGTAATCCCAGCACTTTGGGAGGCCGAGACGGGTGGATCACAAGGTCAGGAGATCGAGACCATCCTGGCTAACACAGTGAAACCCCGTCTCTACTAAAAAATACAAAAAAAACTAGCCGGGCGAGCTGGCGGGCGCCTGTGGTCCCAGCTACTCGGGAGGCTGAGGCAGGAGAATGGCGTGAACCCGGGAGGCGGAGCTTGCAGTGAGCTGAGATCAGGCCACTGCACTCCAGCCTGGGCGACAGAGCGAGACTCCGTCTCAAAAAAAAAAAAAAAAAAAAAGAAATTACTGTCTCTGTAATCTCTGGTGAATCTCTTTGCATAGTTTTAAATATGGAATAATATGATCTACATAAATGGGATCATGCCACATACACTCTTCAGCAACCTCCCTCCCTCCCTCCCTCTCTTCCTTCCTTCTTTCCTTCCTTCCTTCCTTCCTTCCTTTCTTCTTCTTTTTTTTTTTTTAGATAGAGTCTTGCTCTGTTGCCCAGGCTGGAGTGCAGTGGCACGATATTGGCTCACTGCAACCTCCATCTCCTGGGTTCAAGCAATTCTCCTACCTCAGCCTCCCGAGTAGCTGGAATTACAGGCGCTCACCACCCCAGCATTTTTAGTAGAGCCAGGGTTTCACCACATTGGCCAGGCTGGTCTCAAACTCATGATCTCAGGTGACCCACCTGCCTCAGCCTCCCAAAGTGCTGGGATTACAGGCGTGAGCCACCGCATCCAGCCTCTTTCTTTTCTTTTTAAGACACAGTCTCACTGTGTTGCTCAGGCTGGAGTGCAGTAATACAAACATGACTCACTGGAGACTCCACCTCCTGGGCTCAAGTGATTCTCCTGCCTCAGCCTCCAGTGTAGCTGGGACCATGTGCCCCCACTTCCAGATCATTTCTAGATTTTTTTTTTTTTTTTGTAGAGATGGGTCTCACTTTGTTACCCAGGATAGCCTCAAACTCCTAGGCTCAAGTGATCTTCCTACTTTGGCCTCCCAAAGTATTAGGATTACAGGCACGAGCCACCATGCCTAGCCAGCGACCTGTTTTTTTCACTTAATAGCATCATCTTTTCAGGTCAATTGATAATGATCAGCCTAATCTCTTCTGAGGACTGCATAGTCATTGAAGGAAATGTACCATAATTTATTGAACCAATCTCCTACTGAAAGACATTTAGATTGTTTCCAGTTTTCTGCCATTATAAATAATTCTCGAAAGTATCCCCATATATTTATCTTTGTATACTCGTCCTATTAGCTCCTTACAATATATTCTCATGTGCTGGATCTAAGGAAATGGGCACTTTAAATTTTAATAGACATTGAAAACTTCATCTCCTAAAAGGATCTACCAATTCATCATCCAAGTCAATAGCATTTCCCTCCACCTCATCAGCATCAGACAGCATTATTCTTTTGTTGTTGTTGTTGAGACAGAGTCTCACTCTGTCACCCAGGCTGGAGTGCAGTGGAGCGATCTTGGCTCACTACATTTATCTCCTAGGTTCAAGCGACTCTTCTGCCTCAGCCTGCTGAGTAGCTAGGATTACAGGCATGCACCACCACGCCCAGCTAATTTTTGTATTTTTAATAGAGATGGGGTTTCACCATGTTGCCCAGGCTAGTCTCGAACTGACCTCAAATGATCCACCCGCCTTGGCCTCCCAAAGTGCTGGCATTACAGGTGTGAGCCACAGCGCCTGGCCAGCATTAATTTTAAAAATATTTCCCAATCTGATAGGCAAGAAAAATCTTGTTGCTATGATTTGTATTTCTTTATGAGCAAGATGAACATTTGTATTTCACCCCATGTATGCCGCCTATTGATATCCTTTATATATTAAAAAATACATATCAATTTTTTGTCATATATGCTGTAAACATTTTTAAAAAGCAGTATATCATTTGCCCATTTAGTTTCTTTTTTACTTTTTTTTGAGGCAAGGTCTCACTCTGTCACCCAGGCTGGAGTACAGTGGCATGATCATGGCTCACTGCAGCCTCAACCTCCTGAGCTCAAGCGATTCTCCTGCCTCAACCTCCCAAGTAGCTGGGACTACAGGTGCGCACCACCACACCCAGCTAATTTTTGTTTTTATTTATAGAGATAAGGTCTCACCATGTTGCCCAGGCTGGTGTGGAACTCCTGGGCTCAAGCAATCTGCCTGCCTCAGTCTCCAAAGTGCTGGTATTACAAGCATGAGCCACCGTGCCCAGCCCCTTTTAGTTCTTTACTATCTTTTTGCTATATACAGATTTAAATTTTCACAGAGTCTAATTTATCAAAATTTTCCTGTGACTTCTGGGTTTATAGCTCACTCTTTCCGTAATTAAAAGTTATATTAAAGTGTTCTCTATATTGTATCCTCGCATATTAGGTTTTAATTGCTACATGTAAATATTTAATCTAAGGCCGGGCGCGGTGGCTCAAGCCTGTAATCCCAGCACTTTGGGAGGCCGAGACAGGCGGATGACGAGGTCAGGAGATCGAGACCATCCTGGCTAACCCGGTGAAACCCCGTCTCTACTAAAAAAATACAAAAAACTAGCCGGGCGAGGAGGCGGGCGCCTGTAGTCCCAGCTACTCCGGAGGCTGAGGCAGGAGAATGGCGTGAACCCGGGAGGTGGAGCTTGCAGTGAGCTGAGATCCGGCCACTGCACTCCAGCCTGGGCGACAGAGCGAGACTTCGTCTCAAAAAAAAAAAAATTTAATCTAACTCTGTATTTTTGTTTATGGTGTGAGGTAGAGGTTTGTCTTTATTTTCCAAATGGGTTCTCCCAACACTACTTAATAATCTACCTTTCTCCATGGATTAAAAATGCCATCTGTATCATAAAGTTCTATTTTGTTCCACTGATCTTTCTGGCCCTTCTTCTACCTCTTCTATACTACAATAATTTATCTTAGGAAATGTACAATAATGTACATAGCCAACCCTGTATTCATCTCCCTGTAAGTATCTCCCACATATCTTCACTTACATCCTTTAACAACAAATTATAAGCAATTTTATATTTATTCTTCTAGATGCAACTCAGATTCAAGTTTGGGAACTTCTTTTTTAAGTTTCCTGAATCTTACTGAGACTGGAATAATTTGAGTGGGAAGATCTGACAACTTGATAATACAATACTAACTTTTTTCTAACCATTACTCAAGTTTTTGTTGCACATTTCTTGTTGTATTTATTCCTAGATGCTCTATCACTTTTCTGATGAATTTGAATGGGATCTTTTCAACTATACTTTTGATTGGTTATTGCTATAGCATGTAGGAAACCTAAGGGGTTTGGGTATTTTGATCTTGTTTTTGACTTCTTGGACTTCCTGAATTCTCTTATTGGGTCTAATAGCTTTTTGGGCCGGTGTAATTCCAGTGTTTTGGGAGGCTGAGGTGGGAGGACTACTTGAGACCAGGAGTTCAAGACCAGCCTGGGCAACACAGTGAGACCTCATCTCTACCAAAAATAAAAAATTAGGCCGGGCGCGGTGGTTCATGCCTGTAATCCCAGCACTTTGGGAGGCCGAGGCAGGTGGATCATGAGGTCAGGAGATCGAGACCATCCTGGCTAACACGGTGAAACCCCGTCTCTACTAAAAATACAAAAATTAGCCGGGCATGGTGGTGGCGCCTGTAGTCCCAACTACTCAGGAGGCTAAGGCAGGAGAATGGCATGAACCAGGGAGGTGGAGCTTGCAGTGATTGCAACACTGCATTCCATCCTGGCCACAGGGCGAGACTCTGTCTCTAAATAAATAAATAAAATTAGCTGGGCATCATGGCACATGGCTGTAGTCTCAGCTACTCAGTAAGCTGAAGTGGGAGGATTTCTTGAGCCCAGGAGTTTGGGGCTACACCACTGCATTCCAGCTGGGGCAACAGAGTGACACCCTGTCTCTGAAGCAAAATAAAATAAAATAATAGCTTTTTCATTGATTATCTTTTCTGCCATGTAGATGATGATATCATCTGTCAATACTGACCAGGTTCTCACGGTCGAACTTCCCTCCGTTCTGCCTAGATGTCCTGCCTTTCTCTCTATATATACATATTGCCTATGGCCAGAAGCTCACAGGTCCATAGTGGATGTGACAATGGGTGAGATAATCAGGAGGCCCACGTTGCAGCCCCCAACAAGCTGTGCCACTTTGGGGAGGCCACTCAAGTCTCTCTAGGCCTCAGTCTCTCAGCCATAAAATAGAGAAGCGATCCCAGCCCTACTCTTCATGGAGACGTGTGCAGATCAAAGAAGCTAATGCAGTGGTTCTCAGCCCTGGCTGCACATTAGCATCACTTGGGGGATCTTTAAACACAGCAATACCGGAATCCACTCCCAGGGACTCAGGTTTAATTGCTCTGGGTGCAGTCCAGACACCAGAACTCCTCCAGATGACTCTTATCGTGCTGCCAAGATTGAGAACCACATGGCTGAAGTGCGTCAATGTGCTCTTAAAAGATGCCCTGTACTCCCAAGCTCTGGCTGGAGCCTGCTGTCCTAGTGAACACGCGCACTCACCCACGTGGTCTTGTTCTCCATGTTGATGGTGGGGATACTGGTTCGGAGGAACAGGGTAGCCCAGCCATTTACCCGGACTCGGTCAAAGTCTCTGTAATCCTGGATGGGGAGTAGGGTGGGTCAAGAGGAACATTTGACACTCCTCTGAGCCTCCCTCCAACCCTAAGCATCCCCACCCCATCACCCTCCCACCAGGTAGCATCCTTAAACAGAACCCCAAAGGATCTGTCAGCCAGGCCTCCCCTCCACACACAAACGCACATCATTCATTTATTTGTTCATTCATTTGTGCGTCAGGTCCTGTGCTGGATGCTGGGGACAACCGAAACAATGAAGGTCACAGTCTAGGTCAGGCCCGTGGGCTAAATCTGGCCTGGCACCTGCTGTTGTAAATGAAGTATTTCTGGCGCACAGCCACGCCCATTCATTTGTCTATGTCTGTTTGTGTGGTGCACTGGCAATACTGAGTAGTTGCAACAGAAACTCTGTGGCCCGCCAAGTTGAAAAGATTTCTAATCTAGTCATGTACAGAAAAAGTTTGGTCTAGATGGCATGAGAAAGTGGGCACATGAGGCACTGCAACCCAGAGTCGAGCGTGGTAAATGGTGTGTGTGGCTTCTGAGAAAGTTAGGTGGGTGGCCGTTGGAAGAGAGGTCATTTGCAACTGGAAAAGCCAGAAAAGACCTCGCTGATGGTGAAGCATCTGACAGGGACCCTGAAAACTAAATATGGGTTTACACACAGAGATAAAAGAGGGAGAAACGAGCATTCCAGGGTTAAGGAACACCCTGGGGAAAGGCATGGAGGTGGGAAAGCAATGGATACACAACAGAATAATGGACATGAGAGAGGTCATTTTGGCTGGGGACAAACACGTACACATCCATGCAGAGACACGCAAATAACACACACACACACGCGCGCACACACACAGCCCTGCTATGACCCTGGCCTTGCCCTCTCCCTGTGGTTCTCCCCACCAGGGTGGAGGGTAGGAGAGACCTTCAGACCCAGGCACTGACCTCAATGAAGGTGCTGTTCCACACTCGTGCCTTCACAGTCACGTTGGTGACAATGGGGGCATCAGGGATGGGGCACTCCAGCCACACACAGCGGGCACGCCCTGTGGCACAGGTCTGAGGCGGGCAGGGAACACGAAATGTGACAGTCCAGGTCTCCAGATTCTTCGTGCCTTACTTCTTACCTCCTGCCCCTCCCAGGCTTTGTCTCACCCCTGGGTGACCCAAAGGGGTCTGACATCCTTTCACTCATGCACACCCCCGCCGCCACCTCACAGTTATGCATTTCAGACACACTGTTTGGGCCAAGCTCATATAATGCCAGGCACATGGATAACATGGAATCTGGCCCCTGCTTGTGTAAACAGGGCCTAACCTCCTACACCTGCTTCCCAGCCAGCTCCCTGCCTCTGGGACACCACCTCCCTCCCACTCTCCACCCAGCTAGGCTTCAACCGGCTTGCCAGGCCGGCTCTCCTCTCCCTTCCTGCAGAGGGCACACGCACCACCCACCATGCCCTGCCCGACACTGCCTCCTGCCAACCAAGGCTCTGAGCAGCTCTATCGCCCCCAACAGGCTGGGGCTCCTTGGAGCAGAGCCAGTGTCTCCTCCTTTGGTCCCTTGTCTTCGATGCTCCCCCATCAGAGTGGGGAACCCTCTGAGGGCAGATGAGGCTCCCTGCTCTGTCTGGAAGCTCCTAAGAGCAGGGGCCTCATCACCTCATCACACTGAGGTCTCCCTTGCTTTGTGTGACCCTGGTGCCCAGGCACCCTGTGATGGGGTGGGTGCAATCCCCTCCAACCTCGCCCTGGCCACTCACCAGCACAGTCTCAGACTTGGCTTTTTTGGCAGCAGCCAGAGTGACAGGTGGGGGACCCTGGCCTCCCCCTGGATCCAGCTGTCGCCGCCTGCGCTGTGGGGATGACAGCCTGTCCCCAGGGTCCTGGAGAGGAGATAGGAGATCTGCTGGCAGGGCAGAGGAAGAATTGGGAGCAGGGTTGCCAGAGGGGAAAGGGCGGGAGAGACAGCTTACCAAAAAGGTATGAGGGGAGGGAGGGGAAGACACTGGCCCTTCTGCCCGGTAGCAAGCAAATGAGATGCAAATGAAAGATCCCTGATAGTGTCCTTACAGAAAGAGTGAGGTTGAGAGGGTTGACAAGGTCTCCAGGTGGTTGGCAGGGCCAGGACCCATTGCCATGGATGGTGATCTCCGTGGGATACAGCAGCCACTTGCCATTGCTGACTTCATAGGGCCATTCCAGACCTAGGACCAGGGTCCCCAGGCCCACCAGCCCCTCCCCCATTGGGCCCACCTGTGGGCAAAAGATGTGTCATAGTCATTATCTCCTGGAAAACCACCTCCATCTTACCAACCCCCAACCCTCCCACCTTCAGACCCCAGAAAAAATAAAAATCATCCTTCCTAGAAGTCCCCAGCCCAGGACCCCGGTGAGCCCCTTACCTGGAATTCGTACTTGAGGGGGCTTCCTACATCCTCCACAGTTTTCATGCCAGACTCGCCCATCACTGTCCCCCCAAAGAAGCTTTGTAGCCGGTGATTTACCCTAGGGGTAGGAAGGATGCTGGAGTCACAGGGGACAGGAGACCAGGGCCCCAGCAGAGGTGGTGGGCAACAAAGCTGGTTAACTGTAGCCCCTCCAACATCAGGCACCTCAATAGAAACCCCAGCTCTGCATTTACCAGCTTTATGGACTCAAGCAAGCTATTTATCCTCTCTGAGCCTCAGTCTCTTCATCTGTAAAATGGCCTTAATCACAGCTGTTGTATCACAGGGCTGCTGTGAGAAGTCATTGAGATGATGTATATAAAATCCTTAGCACAATGAGCTCTTATGAAATGGCAGGGACAACACCTTAGCCCTGGGGTTGCTGATTCCTCCACCTCTGCCTGCTTTATAGCTGGAACAGTAATAGTAATAATAATGACAGTGATTGTTGTTGTTAAGGAAAGGATGACCTAGGGGAAGTGGAGGCCTGAGGACACTGGGCCAAGGGAGGGGTCAGAGGAGCTTGGGAGATACCTTGGGGATAGGGAACCCTAGCTCAGGCACAGCAGGCTGCGGTGGGGGTGGTGGAGAGCGGTACCCACATGCTAAGCGAGGTCTGGAGTGTATAGTCCACCAGCAGAGTGAGGGTCATGGGCCACAGGTTGTCCTGGTGACTTGACCTTCAGAAGAAATGCAGGGGGTAGGAAGGTGATCCAGGATACCTCAGCCCCAACCCAGACTGGCTTCTCGAGGTCACTCACGTGGAGAGCTGCAGCTGCACCTGAAGGTCCCTTGTGTGCAGGGTCACCCCGATGACCTCAAAGGCGATGAGCAGCTCCATCTACCACAAGGGTCAGGGAGGCAGAGAGTGGCATTTGAGGCCTAGCGGGGGTGACGTCATGGGGAAGGAGGGGCTGCACACTATTCTAGTTGGCTTTCTGGCCTTCTCCTCCTCCTCCTGTTCTGGGCGAGGGGCCTCCACCTCTCCACCTCGCCTCTGTCTCCCTTTCCCTTTTTGTCCGGCGGGTCACATCTCTGCTACTTTTGAGCTACATAACCTTGAGCAGGTAACTGAAACTTTCTAAGTGTGTGTTTCCTCTTCTGTAAAAGAGCATCTGCTCCTCAGAAGGCTGTGAGAATTATATCATATCAAAGAAGCACAGTGTTGGGCTCAGGGGCTGGCACACAGTTGGTGCTTGGTCAGACTGGTTTCCTCCCCTCCACCTGCTCTAGCTTTGTGCACAGCTCCCTAGCAGCCCCGTTTGTCTTAGTTTCTGGGCCTCTTCTCACCCTCTACTGGGTCTCCCCTCCTGCACTGTGGCTCTCTGCTTCGAGGGAACCCAGAAAGCAAGCAGGCAGAGACTAGAAGGACAAGGAGCTCATCAGAGGAGCAGCCTGGGACCCAGGAGAACTGGGAGGATGTGGCCAGTGCTCACCCTCTGGTTCCGTTTGAAGGGGTTCCCCAGCTCGCAAAAGATGGTCTCATTAGCTTGGCAGGCCCCAGGCTGAGGAAAGAAGGCGAATAACGTCAGGGTCAGGTCAAAGTAGGGCTTGTCCTCCCTTCTCCGTGGTGCAGGGTCAGAAGCCCTAGAGCTTTAGAGCCGGGTTCTCCAAGCAGCAGAGACGCTAAGTTCCCCGAGAAGGCCCAGACCAGAGGAGGGGGACACGTGGCAGACGACGACACCTGCACAGGACACGCATATGGGGATGCAAAGACGCAGGGAGCCTTGCTTGGGCTCTGGGCCGGCCGGCGGGCACTCACGGGGCGCACTGAGGACAGCAGCAGGGCGGGAGGCACCACCAGGGTAAGCAGTGCCTCGTGGGCGTCCTCTCCGGTGTGCTCCGAGGTCCGGGTGTTCGTCACGTTGATGCTCAGGAGCAGTTTCCGGACGTCTCTGCTGTACTGGAGCCTAAGAGTAGGAGCCCAGGACTCAGCCAAGAGCTCCGCCCCCAGGGCCCTCGTGGATCAACTAGGCCCCACTCCTGGGGTCTCCTAGGTGAGAAAAGCCCATCTTGGGATAGCCAGGCCCCGCCCTCTAGTCGCACCTAGAGGAGAAAGCCCCGTTTCTGACCATTCCACCTGTTCCCGCTAAAGCCCTGTCCCTCAGGCTCGTCGTGCCATGAGGCCCCGCCCCCTCCCTGCCAGTCAATGAGGCCCCGCCCCACCCTTGGCCAATTAGCGCGGCCCGCGGCCCACAGCTACCTGCTCAGCTTCTGCTGCTGCTCAGACACGAAGGCTGCCCGCATCTGCAAGTTGCTCTCACACTTGTTGTCAGGCCCGCACTCCTTCTGGAACTGGACCTGGGGGTGGCCGGAGGTGTGAGGGTTGTACCACCCCCAGTGCCCTCTAGCCCCGCTGCCCTCCTGGCCCCTGGTCTTCCAGTCCAGGCCCCAGCCCCACCCACCTCAGTGTGGTTCTCCAGAGCCTGTGCCTGGTTGAGGATCGGGTAGGCGTCCAGGGACCTCAGCCCCAGCCGGGGGCGATCGGGCATCCGCAAAGGTAAAGAGTAGTTCATGGAGATGATGATGGGCCGGAGTTTGTCACGGAGGTTGTCCTGGGGAGAGAGGGTGAGCTGAACCCGGCCCTGCACTGCTCCCTGCCTCAGCTGAATCCTCACACCACCCTGAACCCCAGAGAAGAGCTGGACCCCCCTCCACCCTGAAAACCTGACAGTTAGGCTGAATTCCCTCTAGTCCGGTCGCCAAATTGCGACTTCCTACCATCCTGACCCTCCGAGAGACAGGGCTTTTCCTCCTCAAAGGTCCCTTCACCTCCCCATTCACAGGGTCCCCAGATTGAGCTGTCCCCTTCCACCCTGATGTCCCAGAGACGGACTGAGCTTGCTCCCTACTCAGGGACCCCTTTTCCCAGAGGTGGGTTGAGCCAAGAGCTCCCACACCCCTCACTTTTCTTGGAGGTAATAAGCCCTTTGGCCCCATCCCCACCCCAAGGGTATCCATCTCTCCTCATGTGTGGGTGCTGTACACTGTACTCCTACAGACTGATAGCCTTCCAAACCGACATCCCCAATCTCTGTCTCTGGGGAGACCCCTGTCCCTCATCCTTGATCTAGGGGGACACTGGCCACCTCCTCCAGGGACCTGGGAGCCCTCATCCTGCCCCTTGCTCCTTCCTCACCATCAGGAGCAGCTCCAGCTTCTGGCAGCGCATCTCGGGCATGGAGAAGAAGCCGTGGAAGACAGCAGACTCACTGCCAGCAAAGCGGAGCCGGGGCGGGCGGCGGTCCCTGTCAGCCTCCAGAGTGTAGGCCAGGGCTACAGGTAGACAGGGTGGTCAGCAAGGGGCCAGGGGAGTGTACCCCTTTTATGCTGTACCCTAACACTCACTGATGTTTCGCCTGTAGTTGGGGTTCCCGGCACTCTGGTTGTAAGCAAAGCACAGCTCCACTTGCACACTGTTGGAGGGATGTACAGGAGGGCGGGTCACAGTGGGACACACACGTCCAGGCCCTAGCTCTCGCCTCTGTACTGGGCAAAAGGAAACCGAGGCCCTTCTGGAGAGAGGCAGGGACAAAACTGGGGAGTCCACAAAGCAGGTCTGTGGTATCCCTGGCCCCTTCCCTTCCACTCCCCTTAGAGCCAAAGAAAACAGGGTTAGAGGTCACTAATGGGGAAACTGAGGCCCAGGGCCCAGAAGGACTTGTCGAAAGTCCTCAGTCAGCCGGGCGCGGTGGCTCAAGCCTGTAATCCCAGCACTTTGGGAGGCCGAGACGGGCGGATCACGAGGTCAGGAGATCGAGACCATCCTGGCTAACACGGTGAAACCCCGTCTCTACTAAAAATACAAAAAACTAGCCGGGCGAGGTGGCGGGCGCCTGTAGTCCCAGCTACTCCGGAGGCTGAGGCAGGAGAATGGCGTAAACCCGGGAGGCGGAGCTTGCAGTGAGCTGAGATCTGGCCACTGCACTCCAGCCCGGGCTACAGAGCAAGACTCCGTCTCAAAAAAAAAAGAAAGTCCTCAGTCAGCAGGTGGCCCATCCCAGTCTTGAACCCAGGTCTACCAATCCCCAGTCCAGGTCTCCTTGTACCACCCACCCCATTTCCCTGCTCTGTCTGCCTTTGCCTTCTGATCCAAAATCCTCATTCACATAAAGACCTTGGGGTCATTGCCATCATTACTGTCATTTTCTTAGCAACTAACGTTTTTTTCAGCACTTAGGGTATACACAGTGCTGTGCTAAGGACTTTTTGTATATTGTCTCATTTAATTATCACAACAACCCTGTGAATCAGTTATTATCAATTCTTTTCTACAAGCAAGAAATCGGAGCCTAAGAGGGATTAATAATTCACCTGAGGAGACTCTCCTTCATATCCATGCACTTAAATGCATCCCCCTTCCCAGAGTCTATCCCCACCCCTGCACTGGCATAACTGGCGTTTGAACCAGGCCGTCCAGAGCTCCCACCTTGAACCACTATACTCTACTGCCCCCTAATTCATTCATTACCTCTTGCAAGGAATTTTGCTTTTTAATGAGGTTGGGTAGAGAGGGCAAATGCTGGCCCTAAGAATCAAATTTCTAAAGGTGGGATGTCAGTAGGCCAGGGGAGGGGTTTGGGAGCTGGCGCCCCTCCTGGCCTGCCTATAAATAAATGAGGAATGGGTGGGCAGAGCAATCTCACCAGGAGGTGGCCGTGCAAAGTGCAGGGTCCAGCACAGCAGGCCTGGCCACCAAGGTCTTGTGGACGATGTTGATGACGGGCCGGGCCCTGCAGAGACAACAGAGCCAGACAGATATCAGTGCCTCCTGCCTGCCCCAGGCCAGAGTTGGGGCCCAGGCTTCCAAGGAGCTGGCGCAAACATGGACAGAGATGGGAATCCGTGCAGACAAAGATGAGGAAGAGAAAGACCCTTATTCACTGGCCTCCTGGCTCACCGCAGCAGCACAATGTGGTCTGACAGGCTTCCCACTAGAAGGTCTGGGTAGAAGTTCTCATCCACATCCATCTGCCCACTGAGGGAATAGCCGAAGGTGGCCAAGCCAGGCAGTCCCAGCTTCTCTCCGTGGATTACCTGGGGGCAGGGGAAAGTGGTGGGGGCAGGCTCTGGGAAGCAGGGCCCAGGGGGCTACAGGGAAGGGGTCGGTGAAGGAAAGCAAGGAAGGCCCATCTCAGCTGGTGGGGGCAGCAGACCCATCCCCGTCTCTCTGTACCTGCTGGGGCTGTCTGGGGAGCCCCTTAGAGCTACTGTGATAGATGTACACTTTGCCCAAGCCTTCAAATGGAGCTCCCACAGCAATATCTGCAGAAGAAAAGGCAAGACAGGGTCACCCAGGTACTCTGGGCCCCACATCCCCCTAACTCTGTGCTCCAGGCCATGGAGCCCAGCACAGAATTGATTTTGGCCTGATTGATGGATGGGCAATGCTCAGAGCATCAGGGACAGAGCAGAGCTCTGCAGCTCAGGATGAACACTGGGACCATCTGAAGCCCAGCTTCCTCCTATCATGGGTGGGAAAGTAGGTTCAGGAGATGGGAGGTGACTACCAGATAGTTGTCAAGCATTCAGTGTGTGTGTGTGTGTGTGTGTGTGTGTGTGTGTTTGCATGTGTGTGTTTAAAGACAGTGTCTCTCTCTGTAACCCAGGTTGGAGTGCAGTGGCACAGTCATAGCTCACTGCAGCCTCAACCTCCTAGACTCAAGTGATCCTCCCACCTCAGCCTCCTGAGTAGCTAGGACAGGCACACACCACCACACCCAGCTATTCATTTAATTTTCACGAGAGTGCTGTGCGGTGGATACTATTGTCCCCCCACTTTATAGATGAGGAGACACTCCAAAAACCCAGAGTTGCACAACCAGTGAGTGTAGAGAAGAGGAAATTTGAGCCCAGGTCCGTCTCACAGCAGTGGCTGGGATTTTAACCATAACACTACAGCGAACATCACTGAAAGTGTCAAGGCTTTTAACATTCTAATCATTATCTCCACAAATAAACCCCAAGTGTTGGGTTATCTTCTTAAACTGAACTCTTCCCAGTTTGCAGCTTTGGATCAGATAAGGCCTAGGGAATCAGCAAGCCAAGCTTGTTAGTAAGCCCTGTAAAGAGAGCGGAAGCAGGTCCCAGGCAGAAACCAAATGACTTCCACAGTGCACGCTTGGCCTCTGTTGACTGAACTTTCTGGCACCTAGTTTGGGTCTTCAGAGGCTCCTTTGCCTTCCTCTTCATTCTCAGCTATGTCCCGGGAAACTGAGGTTATCAGCAAAGTGACTTTCAGAAAAGCCAGGTGCCCCTATGGCACTGACTCCAGCCCTGGGTCTGCCCCTTTCCCTGATACCCCAGGTCCGATTGGTTCCCAAGTCCTGCAGAACACTTATGAGGACCCCTATATCCAGGGCTCCCACCTTGTCCCATTCCTTATCATCCCCTACCTGAGATATTACATTCTTGATCTTCACTCCCCTAGCCTTGCTCCACCCCTGCACTCACTCATCCCATACCCCTTCCAGAATCATCCTTCAGGGTACAAAGTTATTATATCACATCCATGCCCTAAAACTCTCTCTGGATGCCCCACCACCCCACCATCACCATTACCCAAATATAAATCCCTAAGATACTCTGCCTGGCTTTCAAATCATCCACTCTCACCCCACCCTACTCCACTCCCTCTTCAGCCTCCTCTCTGATGTGAACACTCCACACCTGCAGGTTTGGGCACACCAGGCCAGTTTCCATGCCCGTGTTGTGTCCCATCAGTTCTCTACTGTGCACTCTCAGCCCAGCCTTGGCTGCACAGCAGCATGCAAGCTCCTCCAGGAGGCCACTGAGCTTGCCTCTGTTGCTCCCTCTGCACACCTGCACATCCTCTCTCTAGTACTGCTGCGAGCTCCCCAGGTCCGGCCCAATCCTGTCTCATCTGTGGGCCCTGTCAAGCCTGGTGTGCAGCTGGCGCTCAGTCAGCAGGGGTGCTGGGGGAGGGGTGTTGGCTTATACCCTGAAATCCATCCTGGTTGATGTCACCAATGCTGGCCACGGATAAGCCGAAGGCGGAGCCACTGGGGCCATGAAGAAGAAGTGAGGGGTGAGCAGGGAAGGAGGTTCCCGCCTGGTTCATGAAGACATAGACGGCACCCCCTACCTCCTCTTTCCTCTCAAAGTAGTAGGGGGCGCCCACCAGGAGGTCCTGCCACCTGCACAGGAGAGAAGGAGAGGGAAATGGGAGTGTGAGGTCAGCCTCCAATACGCAGCATAGCTCTTGTTTGACAGGCGTGACTGTGCCAGGGCACAGGGCTCTGTAAATGGCTCTTTTGGCCACAGGTCATGGGTGGGAAGGACATGTGCATGGGAAGGACATGGAGATGCCAATATGACTCCCCAAATAGAAGACATATGTCATGGCGATGCCATGCAGGCACAGATCAAACCCAAACAACCCACATCCACTGAAGCATACAAATCCCAAGCAGAAACAAGCATATGCAGGGGTCCCACAAATGCCATGTGCAAATGCCCAGACTCCCATAAAGCCTGATTGCAAACCCCTGCAAACAACATGCAGACAGCTGTACAACTGCAAATCCTCCACTCCCCTGACCTGGCTTAGGTAAGCCTTCCCCCACCCATCGCTCTCCCTGGCCCCAGAGGATGTCCCTAGATTCTCACCCATCGTTGTTCAGGTCTGCCAGGGCAATGGCGCTGCCAAAATAGGCGCCCACCTGCGAGCCCTCCAGCACCTGCCTCCTCCGCAGGTCTCCGCCTGCCTCCTGGCTCAGCAAGAAGACCGCGCCCATATGTCGGTGCCGTGGGGCACCTGTCACAATGGTGATGTGTTTGGGGTGCAAGATGGCGCTGCCTACCTGCACCGTGTACCCTGGGATAGAGAGAAGATGTTCAACCAAGGTCCCAGTCAACTTTGTCTCTTTCTACTCTGGACCCATCTCCCTATCCCCTCCTTTGGTTTGCCCCCCACCATGATGTTCTATCCCACTATTCCAAGTAGGGCAAGTAAGTAGACTCCAGATGGCCAGCAGCCATGCCCCATCCCAGCCCTGGTTCTGCCTGGACACTGGACTGTGAGTATCCTAAAGGCAAGAACTTTGCATCTTGAGAGCTTGGAACAGGGCCTGGCATACAGGTGCTGGTCAATCTGCATGTGCTAGTTTAACTAAATGCCATTAGTCACAACTGCACTCTGGCCTCACATTTCCACCACGGACTAAGCCCCCTTCCCCTCTATCACTCGATGGGCTACCACTACTGTACTCACCAATATAGAGGTTTCCTTGGTCCTCTGGGTCCTTGTAACTATACTCAGATAAGTCCCACTCCTTACGCTGAATCATGTAGCTGTTTCCTTCACAGGGATTGAGGGAGGGAGAGTAGGGAGTATAAGTCACCACTGGTTTCCTCTACCATGTCCAGCCCACCCCCATCCCCACCCAACAAGGATAATAATAACCCCTTTTATTGGTGAGCACTTTGCCATTTATTAATCACATCCTCTTTAACAATTAATTTTTCCTCTTTTTTTTTTTTTTTTTTTGAGACAGAGTCTCGCTCTTGTTGCCCAGGCTGGAGTGCAGTGGTGTGATCTTGGCTCACTGCAACCTCAGCTTCCCAGATTCAAGTGATTCTCCTACCTCAGCCTTCTGAGTAGCTGGGATTACAGGCGTGTGCCACCATGCCCGGCTAATTTTTGTATTTTTAGTAGAAACAGTGGTCAGGCTGGTCTCGAACTCCTGGCCTCAAGTAATCCGTCTGCCTCAGCCTCCCAAAGTGCTGGGATTACAGGTGTGAGCCACTGCACCTGGCCTATTTTAACAATTCTTCGAGGTGAAATTATGACCCCCGTTTTGCAGATGAGAAAAGTGAGACTCGGGAGGGAAGTTGACCTGCTCATAATCCCATGGGGAGCTGGTTGTTACAGCCATGGCTAGAACTTAATCATTCAGGCGCCTGGATATTAGAAGCTAGATGGCTTTCCCCACTCTCTAGACACTGAGGTCAGACTCCACACCATTACCTCTTTCTGGTCCTGACCCCAAACTTGGGCTGCCTAGCTGGACCCTGCACCCAGGGCTGCTGCTAGAGAGTATCTGTGACCCTGCCAAGGTGTGACATGACCAGGGGGTGGAAGGCAGGAGCAGAAGAGGGGGCAGAGGCCTCAGCCTTCAGTGAGCCCAGAGCTGTGACTATGCCTGGGGCTACCTGTTGGTCAAGAGGAGATTCAAGGCTCCTCTGCCTGCTGATTCTGCAACAACAAAGGTTCAGTAAGGGAAAATGGGTCACTATTGCTACAACCTGTGTGATGGAGGGAGGCAAAGAGATGGAGGGAGTGTAAGCAGTCAGACACCCCCTGTGAGACCATGTGTAGTGTAGTCTTTTACAAGCTTCGTCTTTTACAAGAAAATACTCTGCACCCTCTAAAATGATGGTCCTACATATATCAACATGAAAAAGTGCCCATGACTTTTGATAAGTGAAAGAGAGAAAGTAGTGATATTTACTTATTTAGTTTTTTGAGATAAAGTCTTGCTCTGCTGCTCAGGCTGGAGGAGAATGGCACAATCGCAGCTCACTGCAGCCTCAACCTCCTAGGCCCAAGCAATCCTCCCACCTCAGCCTCCTGAGTAGCTGGGACGATAGGCATGTGCCACCACGCCTGGCTAATTTTTTAATTTTTTGTAGAGATGGGGTCTCCCTATGTTGCCCAGGTTAGTCTTGAACTCCTGGGCTCAAGTGATCCCCACCTCAGTTTTCCAAAGTGGTGAGATTACAGGCGTGAGCCACTGCACCTGTCAATACCTATTATTCTAAAATAAATCTAGAAGGACCTGCAATATACTGTTAACATTAGGGAACAGAAAGAAGGGTGTGGGAAGAAGAACACTTTTACACTTTATTTTTACCAAATCCTACTGTACTATGTAGTGGTTCTACCAGGAGCATGTTTTATTTTTAGAATTAGTTTGTAAATGGTTAAACTGAAATCAGGTGGACCTGTATTCCAATCCAGGTTTCATAACTTTGTTGGCCTTGGGCAATTTACTTCTCTAAGTCTTCGTTTTTGTTTTTGTAAAATGGATATAATAATACTTGCCTCATAAGAGTATTTTAAAAATGATTGAGGCTGGGCGTGGTGGCTCATGCCCATAACCCCAGCACTTTGGGAGGCCGAGGAGGGTGGATTGCTTAAGCCCAGGAGTTCGAGACTAGCCTGAGCAACATGGTGAAACCCCAACTCTACAAAAAATACAGAAATTAGCCTAGTAGTGGCACATGCCTGTGGTCATAGCTACTCAAGAAGCTGAGGTGGGAGGATCACCTGAGCCTGGGGAGGTCGAGGCTGCAGTGAGCCATGAGTGTGCCACTGCACTCCAGCCTGGGTGACACAGTGAGACCCTATGTCAAAAAAGAAAAGAAAAAGATTGATTGACATCATATGTATAAGGCCTCTGGCACATAGTAAGTGCTTTAAAACAGTAGAAGTCATGGTGGTTGCTGATATTGGCACGAGGTCATGTTTCTAGTGTGGATGGTCTAGGCCAGCTGTCCCAGTGGCTAACTGGGGGTGGGTGGTCTCTGCTCTTCCTTTCTTCCCCCATGGCCCCATGGTCCCCACCTTTCCAGTTGTAGGCACCGGGGGCGCCAAAGTACACAGTGTTCTGGGTGAAGCCACCGCTGGTGCCCAGCTGGCACATGCCCGTCTCCAGGTAGTCAGTGTTGCTGTTGCACATCTCGTTGTGGTAGGTCTGCCAGTCGTCACTGGGGTCCAACTCTAGGTCATTGCCTCGCACGTAGCACTTGCCCACCATGCGCCGCTGGTCTTCTGACCCCGACCACAGCACCTGGGTGTAGCGGTGGGCACAGACCTGGGGACCCCCCAAACACAGGCAGCCTCAGTCAGGCACAGGGACCCGGGTCAGCTGTCTCTTTTACCCTGTAAGCCTCTGGCTTTGCTGAACAGGAATCAAAGGAGATCTCCTGGCTCCTCCTTCTTCTCCCGGTGATACTTAAACCTGCATCTCCTTTCCAGAATTTAGAAATCTGCTCTGGGGGTCAGGAACACTTTTTGGAAAGCTGTAAAGTGTGGATTTGAGAGTGGCTTGCAGATCTCAGCAAAGGGAAAGCAGGAAAGGATGAGAGACTGTGGGGTTCAGGCTCTTGGTCTAGAAGGGGTTAGTAACAGAGAGATTAAGGAACTTACTGCTCTGCCGTTTCCAGATGACCCTGTCCTCTTAATGAAAGGACCGTTATTAAAATGATAATTACAATGACGGTAATAGTAATAGCAGCAGCTAACACTTCCTGAGTGCTTCCTATATGCCAGGCACAATTCTAAGCTCCTCACATATTAAGTGTTAAGCCTGCTAGTGACCCTATGATGTAGGAATGATTATTTTCCCCATTTTAGATAAACTGAGGCACAGAGAGCTCAGTTAACCTGCCTAAGATCTCATATCTAGAGAGAAGCAGAGAATATTCAAACCAAGCCTGTCTGCTTCCAAAATCTGAGCTCTTAAGCACATGCTGTGTTGCTTCACAGAGGGGGGAATCTATGCACAGCTTCTCTGAGTGCACTTTAGCTGCTCAGTACATATTTATTGGGCAAACTGATGGGCCAGAATAGGGTGACTTAAAACAGCCTGGAGGCAGGCAAAGTCCAAAAATAGGCCCTGGTTCTTGTTTACTTGCTTTCTGTGGTCCCTTCTAGCTGTGAGCTCCACCAGCACGATGCCTGAGCCTGCCTTAGTCACTGCTAAGCTTCTAGGAATAGCACAGTGTTTGGTAACACAGTAGGGGCTCACCAAATATTTGTTGAATGAACGGTGTAAATAACTGCTAAAGGATCCAGGGTGCAGAATCACTTTAAATGGGCTCCTAGACCACAGCCATCCATAACAGGGGTCTCAAAAAAGCATTTCAGTGAACTGATGCCAACCTGGAGCTTTAACAGTGTTCAAAGGGGACAGAAATCACAGCAGCGATGGCTTATGGGGTGGCAAATGATTAGAAGGGGTTACAAGGGCACCTTCTGGAGTGATTTTAAGATATATTTTTGGTTATACAGGTATATACATTTGTAAAAATTCATTGAAGTTTAAAATCTGTACATTTCACTGTATGTAAACATTACATCAATTTTTTCGTTTTTTTTTTTTTTTTTTTTTTTTTTGAGACTGAGTCTGGCTCTGTCGCCCAGGCTGGAGTGCAGTGGCCGGATCTCAGCTCACTGCAAGCTCCGCCTCCCAGGTTTACGCCATTCTCCTGCCTCAGCCTCCGGAGTAGCTGGGACCACAGGCGCCCGCCACCTCGCCCGGCTAGTTTTCTGTATTTTTTAGTAGAGACGGGGTTTCACCGTGTTAGCCAGGATGGTCTCGATCTCCTGACCTTGTGATCCGCCCGTCTCAGCCTCCCAAAGTGCTGGGATTACAGGCTTGAGCCACCGTGCCCGGCTTGTTTTGTTTTTTTTTTTTTCGACAGGGTCCGACTTTGTCACCCAGGCTGGAGTGCAGTGGCATGGTCTCAGCTCGCTCCAACCTCTCTCTCCAGGGTTCAAGTGATCCTCCCACCTCAGCCTCTCAGCTAGCTGGGACTACAGGCACACACCACCATGCCGGGCTAATTTATATATTTTTTGTAGAGATGGAATTTTGCCATGTTGCCCAGGTTGGTCTCAAACTCCTAGGCTCAAACGATCGTCCTGCCTCATTCTAAAGGAATGAGCCACCTAGCCTGGCCACATCAATTTTTAAAATGAGAAAAAAGCCAGGCATTGTTGCTCTTGCCTATAATCCCAGCTACTTGGGAGGCCGAGGCAGGAGGATCACTTGAGCTCAGGAGTTCAAGGCTACAGTGAGCTATGATCGTGCCACTGCACTTCAGCCTGGGTGACAGAGCCAGACCTCATCTATAAAAGAAAAAAAAAAGAAAGAAAGAAAGAAAAAGAAAAATAGGGCCAGGTATGGTAGCTCATGCCTGAAATCCTAGCACTAGCACTTTGGGAGGCCAAAGTGGGAGGATCACTTGAGCCCAGGAGTTTGAGACCAGCCTGGGCAACACAGTCAGACCCTGTCCCTATAAAAACTTAAAAAATTAGCCTGGGAGGCTAAGGCTGGAGGGTCACTTGAGTCTGGGAAGTCAAGGCTGCAGTGAGCTGAGATGGCACCACTACACTCCAGCCTGGTTGAGAGATGAAGTCTTCTTCTTTTTTTTTTTTTAGATGGAGTCTTGCTCTGTCACCCAGGTTGGAGTGCAGTGATATGATCTTGGCTCACTGCAACCTCCACCTCCCAGGTTCAAGCAATTCTCCTGCCTCAGCCTCCCGAGTAACTGGGACAACAGGTGGGCACCACTGCACCTGGTTTATTTTTTATATTTTTAGTAGACACAGGGTTTCGCCATATTGGCCAGGCTGGTCTCGAACTCCTGACCTCGTGATCCACCAGCCTCAGCCTCCCAAAGTGCTGGGATTACAGGCATGAAACACCGCACACAACTAGGAGTCTTCTATCTTGAAAGAAAGAAGAAAGAAAAGAGAGAGAAAGAGAGAGAGAGCGCCTCATTCTCTTTGCCTGCTGCCATCAGCATAAGATGGGACTTGCTCCTCCTTGCCTTCCACCGTGATAGGCTTCCCCAGCCATGTGAAACTATCAAGGCAAGAGAAAAACCTGACATCAAAGAAGCACATTCTAAGACTGAGTTTATGTGCCTATCTGGATAACTGATAATTCATGTCTGAAGAAAGCATAAGTATTGCATTCTCTTGGCCACAGTAATTGTTTCAGAGAAGAGCACCTGAAATAGTCAGAGCTAATGAGTTGTAATCAGATATCTACCAGGACTACAGAACTTGAAGGTCAAAGAAGATAAAGCTGAAGCTGTTGCATTCATGCACCACGAAAAGACTGCCTATCAAAGAATGGAGGCAACACGAAGAACACAGAGTTAAGTGCCTGAGATACCTCACATCCTGGTGGCATCATATTAGCACCAGGAGCAAGGCAAGCCTTAACCAGAACTCTTCTGTGTGTGAACTAATAAAATCCTTTCTGAATATAACAACAACAAAAACAGACAGAGAGAGAAAAAAATGGGGCGGTGGGGGGAATGTCTATCTGGGACTCAGAAATGGAGAACTCAGGGGCTGGCACTGTAGAATGTGGGCAGGAGGTGACACATTTGATTAGCCCCCAGACCAGAGCTGGGTGAGCCAGGGTCAGCAGGGCTGCGCCTCTTCCGGCAGTCAGCCTCCCAGGAAGGAGCGCCAGCCAGTGCTGAGCCGCCTGGGGCCCTCTCTGCCCTTTCTCCTCCTCGCAGTTCCCTCAGCTCCCTCGGCTTGTTCCCACGAAGGCTGAGCACCCAGTGTGGGCATGGGGAGGAAGTGGATGAGTCAGAGAACTCAGGCCGTGCCTGGCTTTGGGAGAGCACAGGATACTCACTCCCTCCCCAGGAGTGCAGGGAGCGAGGGATGCACAGCCACAGGAAGGGACTTGTGTGCAGGCCCCAGCACACACACGCCGTGGACCCGCCTGCTGCCCTCTTCTTTCCTCCCAGCTCTAGGAGATGAGGAGAGAGCCAGGGAGAGGTAGGGGAGCCGACACTGAGCATCCACTTACCAGGACTCTGCCTGCAGGGCCCTGGCTGGCCACAGTCACTCCAAGCCACATGTCCTCAATAATGTGATGGCCAGGGTCACCTGTGGGCACCAGAGGGATCATGAACCAGAGAACCTCACCCATACTTCAGTGCCCAAAGCCTCCAGAGGGCAGGGGTGGGTCCTGCTTGGGCCCTCCACCCACAGGACAGCCCTCCCAATTCCCCTTCTCCAGCTCGTCATTATTCTAAGCTCCACCAACCCCATCCAGCCCCACTCTCCTCTAGGGCACCCTCTTCCCAGCTGGACAAGAAGCGACTAGAAGCTGGGTAAGGCCTTCTATCTCCTCTAGGCCATTCTCTCTGCGGTACCCCTCTGCCAGACCTCTGACCCGGCACTCCTCCCCAGCCTCTTCCCCTCACTTTTCACTGTGATGTTCATCCGCTCACAGTCGTCCTTGTGGGCAGTGAGTGGGCACAGGTACACAGCACCAGTCCGGTTGGTGTAGCCATCAGGCACAGCGAGCTCCCGGGGGGCACCAGCCAGGAGCCTGGGGATAGGGAGGGAGGTGGGTCTGGGTTCAGACTCCCCAAGCCCCACTTCAAACAACTTGCTATTTATTCAACATACATTTGCAGATTGTTGGTGCCAGGAGACCCCCAGCTCCTGCCCTCCAGAAGTGCCCAGCATAAGGGAAGGCAGGCAAGGAAAAAAGACACTGGAAGGAAGTGCCCCGGGAGGGGGAAGCAGGGAGCACAGCAGCTCAGGCTCAGGGATGAGGGGGCAGTCACAGAGGCCAGCAGAAGAGGTGACCTAATCTGAGTCTGGGAACGATGACCAGGGTTCTCCAGGTGAAGAAGGGGAGAAGGCCACGTGGGCAAAGGCACACATGTGCAGGGCCAGGAAGCAAGAGCCAGCAGGGTGATTCAGAGACCTGTAAGGCCCTCAGCATAGCTGGAGTCCAGGAGCCTCTGGGGAGGCACACAAAGGCAGGCTGGGAACAGCCTTAGGGGAAACCGCAGAGGGATTTTAGGCAGGGGCATGACATGGCCAGATCTCAGTTTTGGAAGCAACGCTTTGGCTTTTGAGATGAAGGTTGACCAGAAGACAGCAAGATGAGGAATCCTGGCAGAGAGTTCAAATTCTGTGGGGTCAGAGGGGAGAACTTAGGGGGCTGGGTTGTCAGAGCCCTGGGTTTTTCCTCCTGAAGCCATCTGGGGACTCAGATCTTGGAGACCTGGGCCCCTAAGTGACCTGGGTGATGTCCAATATCCTTCTCCAGTGATCTTAAGACAGACACACAGGTAGGGGTTGGGATGAGTACCTGACACCTTGGACAATGTGGCCCCAGAGCAGAGTTCCCAGTGAGCGGGCAGCAGGTGGGGTGGGCAAGGGCTCTTGCCTTGCCCCCAGCCTGCCCAGATTCCATCTTTGGGGATGCCGACAGCAAGTTCCTACAAGGATGCTTAGGACCCTGGCAACCTGTCCCATACCAGAGGGGTGGCTGGAGCAGAGAGAGGCAGGGGTTGGCCCTGAAATGCCATCTTAGAGGACAAGCCTTGGGTCATCAGAAACCCCAGGGATCTTTGTTAAAAAGGTAGATTCCTCTGCCCACAACATACCATCTGGTGGAATCTAGTGCACCCCAGTTTGAGAACTCAGTTTTACCAGACTTTCTTCTCCCCACATCACCTCCCTGCAGCCTCTAAATGTTCTGCCAGGAGCCCCTCCCTGCTAAATCCTGATGGCCCTGGCCTTCTCAGGTGGGAGACACCTCCCAGGTGCCCCACCATTTGGCCCCAGCAACTCTATCACTCTACAGCTCCCAGCTAAGAACTTGGGCTCTGGGCCTTCTGCCAGTCTGGAAGTGCCAAGCAACAGCCACGCCTGTAGCTCCTGCCTGGGACCTGTGAGTGTGGGCTGCAGGGAGTAGGCGGGGCAGGGCCTGGGCATGCTGGGGCCTGGGGTGTCTCCACCCACTGGGAGTTAGGAATGTACTGCCTGAGGCTGCTGGGAAGGGGGTGGGACCTTGCCTGTACTTTAAGACTACAGCTCAGACCTCACCCTGGGGAAGTGTTCCTGGGAGAAGGGGTGAAGCTTCCTGGCCAGGGAAGCTGGCAGGAGGCCAGGGTGGCAGCCAGGTCTAGAGAGTCACTTCTGTCTGGGCTGGGAAGGTCTTGATGAATCCTCTGCCTGACCACCCATGGACGTCCGCTCTCTGGCGTGCCTGACAGATGAGAGAAGGGAGCCACAGCCTGCGGGAAAGGAGCAGCTCAGCCTGAGAACCCACGGACCTGGGTGTAGGGTTTGTTCTGCCTGAAGGGGCAATTTCCTTTCCTCCTCTGAGCCCTGAGTGCCTCATCTGTAAAATGCGGGCAGCCCCTCTCCCGCTGACCTCCAGGGTTGCTAGAGGAACAGATAGGTCTATTCTGCAAAAGGGTGTTCTGATATGAAGCCATAGTTAGTATGAGCATTGTTGGTCTGATTTGTTGTGGCATCAGGACTGGCCCTAGCATGACCCCAGCCCTCCCTCCAGGGACCCAGGAATTTCTTTTTTTCTTTTCCTTTTTGAGACAGGGTATTGCTCTGTCACCCAGGCTGGAGTGCAGTGGCACAATCTCCACTCACTGCAACCTCCGCCTCCCGGGTTCAAGTGATTCTCCTGATTCAGCCTCCCAAGGAGCTGGGATTACAGGCACGCGCCACCACACCCAGCTAATTTTTGTATTTTTACTAGACAGGGTTTCGCCATATTGGCCAGGCTGATGTCGAACTCCTGACCTCAGGTAATCCACCCGCCTCGGCCTCCCAAAGTACTGGGATTACAAGCATGAACCACTGTGCCTGGCTGGACCCAGGAATTTCTGCCCTGGCATGTTAGGGAACCTGGATCAGAGGGAAAAGAAGAGACTCCTTTGGTGGTTTAGAGAGAGCAGGGGACAGACGTAAGAAGACTTCCATGGCTTGAGGATACCAGGTGATCACTGGGGTGGGGACAGGAGTGCTGGCAGCTAGAGCCACTCTACGGCCCTGAGCATGTTATCATACAGGAGGCAGCTGAGCAGGAGGGTCTCCATGCCCTCCCAGCCCCCTCAACTCAGCCAGTAAGGGGCTAAGGGACCCCCTCCTCTGAACTTCCCGAGGTACTGAGCAGGCAGAGCTGGGCACGCATGTCAATGAGATTGAAATACTTCCCCTTACCACCTATACCCTCTTGCCTGTTGCCTGGAACCAGTCTTATGCCTACTGATAGAGGGTGGGGCAGGGCTAGTGCCCTAATCCCAGCCCCACATCCCAGGCCCCTCCCTCCTCAGAGATTCCAGAGGGAGCCCCCCTTCACCCCCCAGAGTATTTTTAGCTTCCACTTGGCCCACTCAGAGGCCCTTTAAGGCCCTCTGGCTCCCAGCCCAGGATCCAATGGGTCTACAGCCAGAGGCCTGCGCATGGATGGGGGAAGGTGGTATGCGGAGGGTGGTTCCAGCTTCCTGCAGCCACACATACCCAGGTGTGTGTGGTGAGGGTTGGAGAATCCTGAAGGTGAGAGGGACCTTACTGACATGCAAATGAAATGCAAATAATTATGCAAATGAGCAGTTCTGCTGGCCATCTACTTTTGGGTCTGGTCCAGATCACAAAATCCAAAAGCTGACCCCTTCCAGAGCGGTACTGAGCCCATCCCCTCAGCTGCAGCCAGAAGGAGGGAGACTAGGTAGAGAGATGCCTAGATGGAGCTCTTAGAGCAAGGAAGACACGAGATAGGACTGCCCCTCTCCAGGAGTCAGGCTGGACTCGGGGGAGCAGAGACCACCAGCCCCCCAGATGGAGTGGGATGGGTGAAGTGACTACTCAAGGGCTTTCCAACAGCTGCCTCCTCACCCTCCCGTTGGCTCCAGCCAAACAGCCCCTCTTGGCCTCTGTGGAGCCTTGAGCTCCAAGTTCCGAAAAAGCCCTTCCTCACCCCTGCCCTATCACTCCCCTTGGGGCAGTTCAAAGCTAATGGAACAGCCAAGGAGAAAGCAGAAGAATCAGAGAAGGGCAGGGCACAGTACCCAGGAGAATTCAAGGTACCAGGTTGGCTCACCCCAAAGAGGAGAAGGCCCCCACTGGGGTGGGGTAATGCTCAGAGAAGCAGCCTGTAAGATTCACCTTCCCAGATTCTGTCACCTCAGGAAGGCACTTGGTGGCTCCATGGGAGGATTCCAGAGGGGGCCAAAGGATCTAGCACTCAGGCCAACACAGCAAGGCCTCACTCCTTGGGTACCTAGCCTCCTGTGTTCCCCTCCCACCCCAGGCCAGGAGGCAGGTGGGGAGCGTGCCTGCTCCACCTCTGAGCCCCAGAGAAGGGGCGGGGGCGGCTCTGGGATGCCTGGATCCCAGCTCTATGCCAACCTTGCTGCCCGAATTAGCCATCTCCCCAGAGGCCGCTCCGTGGAGCTGAAACTGCAGCCCTCCCCATCCTTCCCTACTCTTCCTTTGCAGCCCACCCAGCCCCCCTCCCCACTGGTGACTCAGCCCTAGAACCAGAGCAACAAGCTGGAGGGAGAGAGAGAACAAGAAAGGGCAGGAAAAAGAGCCTTGGCTAAGCCTCAGATAAAAAAAGAACAAGGCCATTTTTCTCAGTTCTTCTCCCTTTCCTTGGCTCTTCAGTACTTTTCCTATATTTGACTCCCGAGGGCATTCTAAGTGTCATCTAACCTCAATCCCTCTTACGGCAAAGGGGATCCTCTTCCTTCTTTGTTTAGTTCTGACCAAGCCCCCTTCGCTGCTTCTTTTTCGACAAGATCCGGCTTCTCCCACTCCTGCCCAGTTGAAAGCCTCTTGGCCTAGACTGGTCACTGGGTAAAACCTACTACAAGTGCAGGCCTTCTGCCTCCAGCCACAGCTGCTGTGCCCATTTCTGCTGGCACGAGCCTTGGAGGCTGCCAGGCACCCACCCTGCCCAGGGAAACATGAGGTTAGGACAGCATGGCAGGTGAGCCTGGATCCTGTGTACCTCGGGCATGACCTCATTTCTAGGAGCCACCCTGCCCTGGGCTTCCCAGATACCCTCATTTCCAAGCAAAAGTGAAAGAAAGAGAAGGACCGGCGGTATCTCCATAGGCCCACAGGGTCAGACCAGACCAGAATGCCTGGATTCCCAGGAAGGAATGTCAGAGCAGGTGCTGGAGAAGAGATGGTGTCAGTAACCACCTCCCAGAGAACAGTCCCTGTCCCTCCAAGGAACCCCTCATGCATTTTGCCAAGAAGCCCAGAGCACTTGGTCCTCTGCCTGCTCCTTACCCCTCATTTCCACAGAGTAGGAGATTGGGCCCTGGGTTAGGGCGAGCCCCCTATGTTGTGGGCCAGGAACCCCAGTCCAGAGATGAAGGTGATGGGGCAGCAAAGAAGGTCCCACCCTGGGTTTCTAACCATTTCTGAGGCCTTCTGAATGGAGAACAAGAAAGCGGTGCTCTCCCCTCCTCCCACCCACAGGGCAGTGGACAAATACTACGATTTGGGGTATACTTTCAGGGAGTCCCTGCATCTCTTGAAAACCTTCTGTGAACCCCAGTTTAAGAGCCTATCCAAGACCATGAACGATCCCGCTTTTCCAAAGAGACTTTCAGGCTAACAGAATATGAGGCTGCAGCTCGTCTTACTAGTTAGTTCCTCTGAGTTGTGCACTCAGGCAGCTGTTTGCATCTGGCTACACAGCTGGCTGCAGCTAAGCCCAGCTGGCTCTCCCAAATGGCCGAGGGGTTGAATGGCCAAGGGGTTGAATTCAGTGAGATGACAAGAAGGGCCAAGATACAGAACCACCCTTAGGAAAGACTGAGGATACTCAAGGGAGAGAACTCCTGCCCCTCAGAGGTTCATTAGCTTTAGAACCTTTTGGGCTCCTGGCAGGCTGAATGCCAGCTCCAGTTTCCCAGAGAGAAAAGTAGAACCCCTTTGCTCAGCCACCTTGGAGGGGGCTCATGGGTAATGAGGATGCATCCAGGTTCTGGCCTCAGCTCAAGAGCCTTCAGGTGCTCCTTGGAGAAAGGCACATGTGCAGAGGATTTTACACACTTTATCTTGTGCAGAGGATTTTACACACTTTATCTAGTTACAGCCCCACTAACATCCCAAAAGAAGGCATGCTATTCCCCTCCCTCCAACACGTAAGGAAATTCAGGTTCAGGTATTGGTAACAGATCTGAGACAGGACACTGGCCATGGGACCTCCAAGCCTCTTCTCCCTCTACCATATCAAGTTGACTCTCACAGGCCAGCAGCAGTGGGCAAGAGCACTAGATCCAGGTCCAACCCCTTTTGGGGGAAACCTGGCCCAGGGAGGGGACCTTGCTCAAGGTCACCAGGCAAAAGGGGGAGGGGTTGAGGAATCATTATTGACTCTTTCTTTCCAGTCTGATCTCTTTACCTATGTTATCTTATATCATGCAGATTTGGCATTGAAAGTCTGAAAATCTTTTTCTTGGTTAGGGCAGAAAGAGTGCTGATGTAGAAACGTGTGCTCCTGGTGGCTCAGGATCTCCAAAAGATAGAGGGTTGGCTAAGGCCAGGTGGCAGCTGCTGGGGCCAGGCAGGGAAGGGTGTGGTAGCCCTAGCTTTTGCAAGAGCAAGATGGAGTTGAGGTTAAGGCCAGGTAGGCAGGCTAGGTCGGGAGGGCAGAACCAAGGCAGGGGCAGAGTTTGGACTTTGGACATTCTAAACTTCCTCAATCTCTGCAGGCCCCAACCGGAGCAGGGAGAGATTTCAGTGTACCCTGAATGTGACTACATCTTCTTGTTCAGTGGGGTCAGAGGCCAGGTGGGGGCAGAGGCTAGGAGGGGGCAGATCACCCAGCCCAAAGAGGTGGATGGTACCTGCTTAACCTGTCCTAATCACCATCCCTCTTTGGACAGCTTCACCTCCCCAGCCGCCAACCTCGGCATGCTCTGAGGCCACAGCAGAGAGACCTCTGAATCCTGGACATGCTACTGGGCATGAGTGTGTCTGGTGGAGTGAGGGGGACCCAGGCGGCTGGGTGCAACCTCCTCCTCCTTCCTCCCCTATGCATAGCTCTTCCCCTCCTCCTTGCAGCTGTTGGGGAAGGAGAACAGAAGAAAGAGAAAAACACTGTTTCCCTCTTCAAACCAAAACAAACACACTCAGGGTTGAAGATCCAACACGAATCCGTGGAATGCAGGGAGGATGTCTGTGGGGAGAGTGCCACTGCTTGGGGGTGGGCAGGAGGAGACGCAGCCAGAGCTCGGACAAGTCCTCCTCTCTCTTCCACTGCCGCTATCCTCAAGGCGTCAGAGGGAGCGTATGGACAGCTCCAAACGCCCAGACTCACCCATCACCTCACCCTCCATCCGCCAAGCCAGCGGTTGAGAAGGCCATCCAGTCTGGCTCTGCAGAGGGTGTGGCTGGCGTGGCCGCAGACTACCAGCGAGGTGCTTAAATGCATATGCTCATTTTTCCCCCAAGCGTAGGGGAAGGGGGGTCCGCTGGGTGTTTATCTTGCAGTTTACCCCAGCTCCCAGCCCTGGAGAGAAGAGGCTAGTGCTGGGTACTCGGTTCACATAATGGGACAGGACTCAGACACCGGGACCCCACTTCCGCTCTCAGGAGAGATCTAAAGGGCGGAGGGGTGGCGTCCAGACAGGTTCTGGCCCCGTCAGCACTTGCCAATGATTACTGCCCGACCTCACACCCAATCCTCCACTTCCCGCCAACCCCCAGCAGCCAGTGGGCCGCCTGGGTACCCGCCCCTTAATCCTGGCTCCCAAGGGCCAGCTGCCCCGGACTCCGACTCCACTCCGGACCGCATCCCCCGCACGCACACTCTCGCTCCCACCCCACAGCCTCCAGCTTCACTTACAGGTAGCGCTGCTGCCGCTCTGTCTGCCGATGGAGGGCGACCGAGTAGCCGAAGAGGCTGCCCGGGTTCCCGGCCTCTTTCACTACCAGGAATCGGGTATCCAGGTTGAAGGCGGAGACGACGCAGCCGCCGGCCGCCACCATCAACGCGCAAAGCATCAGGCGTGGGGCGCGGGGCGCGCGGCTGGGGCCAGGGCCCATGGCTGCGAGCGGGAGCGGGGTCCGGGCGAGAGCGCGTGAGAGCGCGGAGCTGGGCGTGAGGACCTGTTCACCTGCTCCCCGCGCCGCCGGAGGACACTGAAACCCGCCGGCCGCTGCGCTCAGTAGTGCTGATCGGTTTCGTGCCCCCAGCCTCGGCCAATTTCACAGCTGCGCTCTCGGATCCCCTCTTAAGATCCGTGGGTCTATCTTCCCGCCTCCCCAGCGGCCGGGTCGCCGCCGTCCCTGCCCCGGGCAACCGGCCCCCAGCTTGTCCCGGCCGCGCCCCCTTGGCCGCGCTGTTGCCTTCGATCCCGGCTTCGCGGCGGATCTGGCAAGCGCACCGGTCGACCGCAAGGAGGACAGGAGGGAGGGGTCCTGCGGAGCGCGCCCCGCCTCTCCACGCCCAGTCCCGCACCTCACCACCTTGCGAGCCCAGCCCGGGCTGCGCTTTCCTTCCGGGGAAAGAGAAAAAGGTCCCGGCTCGGCCACCGCCTCTTAAAGGGGCAGCACCGCCCCTCCCTCCTCATCCTCCCTACCCCAGCTCCGCCTTCTCCCCCAAACACCTGTCGGCAACACCCAAAGGCTTAGATTTCCCCTCCCCGCCCCTCGCTTCTCTGGGAAAGGGTCGTCTCGGGAGCAAGATGGATGTGACGGGCGGAGCCGGGGGTGGGATTTGTCCGGCCGCTTTCCTGCCTGTGCTGCTGCTGCTGAAAAGGCCAGCCCGCTGGAGAGACCTGGCGTTGGCGCATCTGGGAACAGACTTCCGCGCGCGGCTGGCTGGAATGCTGGACTCGCCTCCGCAGCGCTGTGAGTCCCCAAGAGGTGGCTGTCGGTCCCTGGGAGTTCTTCCTCTCACCCAGGCTCCTCGCTGTGTTTGCAGAGATTTATTTCTCCTGTCCACTCATCCGGATCCGAGCTGAGATTGGCCCCTCAGCAAAGACAGACATATTTAGCAGTGGTAACAACCAAATGTCGCTAATTGTAATTACCAAAAAGCATTTTTTTCCCTGCGACTTCTGGTATCAAGGGATAAGACTGTCAATGTAGAAATGAGTCCCTCCACAGAAAGCACTGCGTCGCCAGGAAGCTGAGCCTAGACCGTACCCATTTCTCGTCCACTCCTGCCTTCAGGGCCCAGCCCAGAGAATCCCAGAGGCTCCCTCTTCCTACCCAAGCTTGAACAGAGTGTTTGGAGACTGGGCTTGGACGTCAGCCCCCATCAGGTGTTTGGTGGGTAGCGCCAGGTGGCGGTAGGTGGGCGGAGCCTAAAGGTCTCCTCCACCAAGGAATCAAATTGAAAGGGAACTTCAAGAGGTTACGCTGGCCAGGCGCGATGGTTCACGCCTGTAATCCCAGCACTTAGGGAAGCCGGGGCGGGCGGATCACGAGATCAGGAGTTCGAGACCAGCCTGGCCAATATGGTGAAACACTGTCTCTACTAAAAAATTACAAAAATTAGCCGGGCGTGGTAGCGGATGCCTGTAGTCCCAGCTACCTGGGGCAGGAGAATCGCTTGAACCCGGGAGGCGCAGGTTGCAGTGAGCCGAGATCGCGCCACTGCACTCCAGCCTGGGCGACAGAGTAAGACTTCGTCTCAAAAAAAAAAGAGGTAATTATGTACTTTCTTAGATCTAACTCACATTTCTCTTGCTGCAGCTCAGAGACCCATTTTCCCCAGAGCATTTTGTTTTGTTTTGTTTTTGTTTTTGTTTTTGAGACGATGGAGTCTCACTCTGTCTCCCAGGCTGGAGTGCAGTGGCGCTATCTCCACTCACTGCAACCTCTGCCTCCCAGATTCAAGCGATTCTCCTGCCTCAGCCTCCTGAGTAGCTGGGATTACAGGCGCCTGCCACCATGCCCAGCTAGATTTTTGTATTTTTAGTAGAGACGGGGTTTCACCATGTTGGTCAGGCTGGTCTCGAACTCCTGACCTTATGATCCACCCCCCTCCCACCCCCGGCCTCCCAAAATGCTGAGATTACAGGGGTGAGCCACCCCGCCTGGCCTCCCCAAGCATTATTTTCTCCATCTATTCTTAATAAGAAAAAACACCATGTATTAAGCACATATGCAGCAGGAACTATGCTAAATGCTTCACAAATGTTAAATCCTCACAACAATCTTTGGAGTGTTATCTCTGTTTTAAAACGAGAAAAATGAGGCTCAGGGAGGTTAGGCAATTTGGCAGAGGTCACACAACTAGGATTTTCATCCTGTGTTATCTGATCCTGGAGCCCTTAACTACTTATGCTAATAATTAATATTTATACACTACTTTGGGCACATCCAAGTTTGGTGAAGTCTGAAGCTTGTGCAATTTGGGGCTCTCTTTAAGAATAAAATTATTCTGTACTCATAATTCTTATGAGTACAAAATTAGATTCAGAGTCTGGGAAAGGGTCCCGGCCTAGCTTTACAGTTTGCAAATCATTTCACAGGCAGGCTCATTTTATCCTCCCGGCCTCCCTGTGAGGTGGGGATTATCATATTCATTTGACTTAGGAGAAAACAGAGCCTCAGGAGGTTACCTGCCTGTCCAAGATCTGAATTTTATGGGAGGCAGAGCTAGGACTGGAAGCCGCTGACCACAGCTGTGTCTTTAAGAGACACACTCCAGGCAGATGGATGTCAGACAGCTAGACATGCCTAAACAAAAGCAGCTGCGATAACAGCTTTCTCTGTGGTGTTTGGGAAGAAGACACTTGTCTCTGACGTTCCTTAGAACAGGATTTGTTCCTGACCTGTGACTTCCAGAGCCACCCAGCCTCTCTCATGGTCTGCTTTGTGGCCCAGGGCCTCCAGGGATTAGAAGACATGTGGGGTCAAGGAACAGGAAGCTGACCTGGATGGAAGTTGAACAGTGATCTTTGCTTTCTGTCTGGCTCCTGAGTCCTCTACCATGTTCCTGGAGAAGGGGAGCCAGCCAGGGCAAGAAGGGCAGGGGCTTAGGGTGGAAACGCCGTGTGGGTGAGGATCCTGCCTGAAACAGCTTTGAGAGTCCTGCGATGACAGATCGGCCCCATGCCAGGCCTTATCTCTTTGGACATCCCAAACAGGAATGACCAGCATGTCCGATCCTGGGACTGGGAGCCGGAAAGGGATGAGGGATGGTTTTTCCACTCCAGGGGAGTGTCCAGAGGGAATGTGAAGCAGAGCAGGGGCGACTGGTAGGGGGAGGGCCTGAGCCAAAGAATGTGGGGGAGTGTCAGACTAGTGTGGGGAGATGGAGTGGGGGTGGAGGGAGACTTGGAGACTAGAAGGACCTCAGCTGCAGAGATGGAGAAAGAGAAATCTCAAGGTCCTTTGGTTTCAGTGGTACTGTCATCTGTAGGATCATCTCATCATTCAGTTGACTTTATCATGTCAACTCTTTATCTGTCAACCCTTCCCCATGGTGAAGAGACCCACCTAGAAACATAGACAGAGAAACAAGGGCACCAGAATCATATGTGTAATGAGGAGTCTAAGTTCATTTGTTGATGTTTGCGGACAGCTTTTAAGCCTCACCCTTCCCTCTTTGTGCCCTACACCTGGACAAGCTGATAAGAAAGTCTGGGTGCACCCTCCTTTGGTGTTTGAGGGGGGAATATTCACAAGCCCCTTCCTGAGGGAACCCTTACTCCTTAACCACAATAAAAACCCAGGCCAGTCTCCTTCCTGGCTCTCCCAAGGCATTTGGGACCTGCTTGAAAGGCCGGCCCTGCTCCCCCTGGAGACCTCCATTATGTAAATAATAAACCTTTTCATAGTCTCTTGGTGTTTGGGTGGTGTCATCAATCTTCATTCAAACCAAACCTTGGATGGGATCCATCTGCCTCTGTAGGTGACCGAAACAACGTGCAAACGGTGGGTTCTGCTGGAGGGTCGAGGAAGCTCCCTGGAGGAGGAGTATCTGGACAACAGGGAAAGAAAGGAGCTGCAGAAGAAAGGCAGAAGAATTGGGTCCTGGTTCAGGTGAAGTTTTCCCAGCTGGAACAATGACAGTGTCAATATTCCACAAAGGCAGCTTCTGGTTATTTAGCACTTGCTGTGTTCCCACAAGTCTTCCTCTACCTGCCCTCTCCCAGCCCTCATCTCACTCTCCCAGAGCCCCAGAGCACACCAATGGACACCCTCACCTCTCTGGGGCAGATCAGCACAGAGACGTGAAGCACACGGGCAGCTGCTGGAAAAATAATGAGGAATTACAATGCTGTGCCCCTCAATTGAGTGCAAGCTCTCTTCTGCCTTCTCACCTTGGGCAAGTTACCTTCCTGTTCCAGGCCTCAGTTTCCCCATGTGTGAAATGAAAGGGCTGGAGAGAAATCTCTTACTATTCCCCAATCTACATTCATTGTGTCCCAAGCCTTCTTATATCTGTGCAACAAAGTGTACCAAATCTCAGCTATTGGACTGAGACTCAGGTGTCTATCTGACTTGAATTGAAAATGCAAATTACTGAAGAGGGAGGGAGGGAGGAGTGCTGAAGCTTGAATGGGCTTATCAGATTTCCTTCTCCTGTGGCCCAGACGCAGGCCTAGTCCAGGCGATTCCCCTGGCTCAGAATCTGCCAGGCTCAAGCATTCATTGACAGGCCAGGATGTGGCCTCCTGTTCTGGATGCTCTCACATTTAAACAGGCTAAACCCATTTTGCATTGTATGTTAGGGGTGGTGCTTGTGGGAGAAAGGGGGCTGTCAGAACATTCTGGCTGCTGCATGAAGTTGACTTTGCCAGGAGATACTGGGCTGTGGGAGAAGGCAGCTGGTGTAATAATTTGGCCAAGGGGTGGGTTGAGCAGGAGCAGGGGCTGAGGGAGGGAGAGAGGGAATGGGTAAGAAAGGCCCAGGGGTTTCTTGGGTAAGATTTGACTGGGGTAAGATTTGACTGGGGCTTCAGGGACAGGTGTGGGGCGAGAGGGATGCTGGGAGTGAAGGAGGGAAAGCGCAGAGGCTTTTTGGGGATTAATAGGCAGTGATCTCTATGAGGGCGTGGTGAGTAGGACCCAAACATCCGGGGACTTCCTGCCTGCCAGCCCTCTCTGTCTCTCTCTTCCTTTCCTACTGCCCAAGGCCTGGCCCTGCTGCACATGCCCTGCCCTGGCCCCCAGAGTCCCCTTCTCTCCTGGCTGGGAGATTAGGACTCTGCTGTGCCTACAGCATTCTCAACCTCAAGTCAAGGTGGCCCTTTGGTGCCCAGGAGGCCACATGGCTGAGTCAGGGCTGAGTCACCAGACCCCAAGGGCTTTGCCATTTCCTGTGGAGAAGCCTCTTTACTGGCAGGGTTCTGTGCTCAGGTGGGAAATCTGGGGAGATCGGGGGCAGGGCTTCATCTACTTTCACCCACTAACTCCCTAGACACTCCACTGGGGGTAGAGGGTTCCTACATGTATGATGATCAAAACATGCCCTTATGAATTCACAGGTGTTTGCCTATGTGACTGCATGTCTGAATGTTTTATGTATATTTGAATATAGATAGGGAACAAATATGTATTAAGCACATACTATGTGTGCAGCCTTTTATGTATGTTACTTTCTAATAACCCTAGGAGGTATAGATGCCTCCCTGGCTATGGTTGAAAATACTGACATGCCCAAGGTGCAGGAGATATGAACACCTCCCCAGTGTGGCTGGTAACACCCCTAGGGTTCTCCGACTCCACAATGATGGACTTTCCTCCAGAGTCAGCTCCTCAGGGGCAGGAGTGAGAAGTGTATCTGTATTTATCCTTCCGCCAGCGGCTGTGATTGGTCCTGTGGTTGGAAACAGGGTCAGTAAGGCCCTTGGGAGTAGCTGGGTGAATGGATGATGGTAGTGTCCATCTTGGACACGGCACATACTTCTGGCTGGGTCAATCCATGTGGCTGGCCAACCTGGACCTGCTCTATTCGGGGCCATCATCCTCATGGCTCATCAATGCCGAGTTTCATTGCCGTCTTCGTAATGCAATACTAACGGATGCAGGAATATATCTGCTGCCGTACACTAGATGAAACATGGTTATTTGCTCAGGTAGGAATGAAGACTAAAATACCAAAGTGGGAAATCCTCTCCATTGTGCCTTACTGATATTTAGGTAAAAATGATCTTATTGGCTTTTTTTTTTTTTTTTGAGTGGGAATCTCACTCTGTTGCCCCGGCTGAAGTGCAGTGGCACAGTCTTGGCTTACTGCGAACTCTGCCGCCCGGTTTCAAGCAATTCTTCTGCTTCAGCCTCCCGAGTAGCTGCGGTTACAGGCATGGACAACAACGCCCGGCTAGTTTTTGTATTTTTAGTAGAGACAGGGTTTCACCATGTTGGCCAGGCTGGTCTTGAACTTCCTCCTCAGCCTCCCAAAGTACTGGGATTACAGGTGTGAGCCACCATGCCCAGCCCATCTTATTGGCTCTGAATCACTCAGACCATATGGTGATAACTCCCAAATCAGCACCCTCCCAAGTTCTGGCCCCGTGGATTCAGTTTCTGAATCCAAGTTCCTGATTGGAAGTTCCTCAAGCACCATCACGTGGGGCACCCAAGTGCTCTGCTCCAGGGGCTCATCCCCACTGGAAGCTTGAATGTCTGCTCCTCCTTCTCTTCACCCAGCTCAGCCAATCACTGTGTCCCCCTGATTCTGCCTTCTTGCTGTCTTGCCAGTGTGTCCGCTCCTTTCTGTCCTTTCTCCCTGGATGACTGCCAGTGCTTCCTGTTGCCCTCCCTGCCTCCAACTCTCCCTACCACCTGCGTGGAAGCCAGAGTGGGGTTCCTACAAATCTACCAGAGTCTCTTTCCTACTTGGTACGTCTGATGGTTCCCTGCTGCCCTCAGGATACAACACCATCCCTGAGATGGCCCTGCTCATCTTTCCACCCCTCCCCACCGCTGCCCTTCACCTGTTCTAATTCTTCACCCAGGCCACAGAGCACCTTGCAGTTCCTTGATGGAGCCAGTCTTCCTCTTACCTCCAGACTTTTGCTGTTTCTCCACCCCCAGTCATCTGGGCTACCCTCTATTCTCCCAGGAGGTCACAGCCTAGAAGTCACATCCTTTGAGTGGAGTCACCTGTCCACCCTCTCCTGGAGTAGGGATCCTGCCCTTAGGTTTACCGTGACCCTTTCCACCTCCCCAGTCTGCCTTCGTCCCCCTCCATCTCACTGGAGCCTCCTTCTCTCCTTGGGCACCAGTCTCTTCTGATGGGCAAATGCTATGGACAACTTTGGCCCCTTTCCCTCTGACCTTTCTAGGGTGGCAGCAGCGACCTGTTGACCTCTCCATCTGTATTTTATTTAAACTCCTCTCTACCCTCTCCTTCCTAGAATTCTCTCCCCCTTGCAAGATTCCTCAGTCCACTTTGAGTGTCTGTTTGTGATTCTCATCTCTCATATCTCCACAGTTGACCCCTTGTTCGTTAACATTCTCCTCCATGCTGATGATACCCGCCAGGCTCCAGCATTGATGTTTAACTCTTGCCAGTCACCTCCGGCTGGCCGCAGGCTCCTTGGACTCCATTTTCCTTTCTTAGCATTTTCCTTTCTTCCTCAACAAGGGGCTCCTCCTGTCACAGCCTCCGTCTTGGTGCCTGGTCCCCAATCCCAGAAGGATTCCATGAACACACCTGCATGGCAGATGCATCTGACAACAATAACTTAAGAAAAATCTGCATTCATAATTTGGAGCTAAGGAATCAGAGTGGCCAACCCAGAGACTGATTTCTTATCTATGAGGAACATCTAAGCCCCCGGCCCATCTCTTATGGAATTCGAGCCATGGAGGGGATTGGGGATTGAGGTCTTTTGTTTTGGGTTAAATGTGGGTTGCCAGCTAGAGGTTGCCGGGGCAGGGTACTAAGTGAAAAAGCTATATAAATGCCATGCATTTTGCAAGCGGTTGTGGTGCTGTCTGGCCCACTGCTACTGGACTGTCCCTGCATGTAAGCTCCCCATAAACCTATATCTCGTTCACTGACTCTGGGTCTCTTCTTCGGCCTCTTGAACCTGGTGCCATCCCCACTGAAATTCAGCAGAGGTCCGGCATGACAGCACCAGGCCAGCCATGCCACCCAACCTCTGCACACGCCGGTGCCTCTGGTTGGAATGCCCTTTCCTCACTTGTTCAGTTGGAAAATCTCCACTTGTTCTTCGAAATCTTTCATGAGTTTCTACTTTCTCAGTAAAGCCTTTTCCCACCCCCACGCCAACCACCATCCCTAGTCACTCTTGAGTTGTCCAGGACTCGCACTGACTTCTCACTCGGCCTTGCAGTACGATTAGACCAGTGGGACTGTGACCTTGGACAAGTCCCTTCACCTGCTTCCTCATCTATAAATTCCACATAAAGATGCCAAATTCATGGGTTTGTTGAAAAAGAACTGGGGCCCAGAAGTCAGCCGCTCTTCCCCTAAGTGGTGGTGGTTATGCTCAGTTGTTGACAACTGTGTTTTCCAGCTCCCATGGCAGCTTCTCCATCATGTGGCAGGTGTGTCCAGCTGAGATCGATCACCACATACTCTATGGCACTAAAACAGGAGCCCAGTGCAGGCGAATAAGAGGCTGGCCCTGTCTCTTTAATATCCCTTGGTTCCCGTCCCCTCCCCCACCCTTGGATCCTGTTGGGACAAACGTCTTGGCTCAGTGGGTTGAAAAAGAAAGTCAGAGTTCTGAGGCATGAATCGCTGTGCCCACTGACTCACTTCCTCCTCCCTGCCTGCTCTGAATGGACCGAGGTCCTCAGTAAGTCAGGCTGAAGCCTCCTCCCAGCCCTCATCCCTCATCACAGCTCCCACAAGCCCCTCACTGCTGACCTCACCCCTGTGGGACTAATTACTGCTGGTTTGAAACCTGCTTGCAAGTGTCAGCCAAGCTAAGGAGTTAGCTCTCCTAGGGCAGACTGAGGGAAGGCACACGCCCTGTTCTTGGGACCCCAGGTCTGATGTCCAGGGCAAGGCGCCCTTAGGGAGCTTGATCTGGGAGGCAGCAAAAGTTCCCCATCCCCACAATGGCTCTCTCCTTTCCTGCCAGGATCACAGACATGCTCACTATTAGGCAGCCCTCCTATGGGTTTGAGCCTTACCTCCTGAAGGCTCCTGTTTAAATGCAGGAGCCCTACCTGGCAGAGTACCCCTAGTGCTCCCAGGCAGGGAGGGGCAGGATGTGACAGCATCGCCCACAGAGACTCTGGCCCTGAGGTACAAATGAGTCAGGCAACTATTAAGGTGGTCAGGGGTCAGGAGGGCCAGAGCATGGGGAAGAGCTGGGGTAAATAATTATTTAGTGGGGGCAGGTGGGGTGGGCAGGGGTTCCAGCCAGGCCCGTGGCACCTGCTTCTCTGGCTGTTAGCAGGATGAGGGCAATGATGAAGAGGCTTTCGCATCCTTGGAAAACAATCCCCCAGGGCCTTGGCCTTCTTCCTGTGGAGGACCCCTTCCCCACCTTGTCATGGATGTCAGGGACCCCTCTGAGTGGAGGAGTCAGATGGGGTTTGGGGGTGTCAGGGCCACACCCTCAATGGCAGAACTGCCCTGGGCAGCGTCTCTGGCAGGTGTGACCCAGAGGCAGAGTGAGAGCCCAGCCCACCACATGGCAGAGAGAAGGGAGGGGAGCCAGATGCAACACGAGCAGGGTAATGGGGCAGAAACCACAGCACAGCAACATGAGGGACATAGGGACATGCTCAGGGAAACACTGGTGCCTGCCCGAGTTTAGGCTTTGGCTTGCTGGCCTTGGAACTGAGGGGAGCTGATGGATTCACACAAGAGAATGAGCCGACAGCCTTTGTGGGTCCAATGTTCCCTCTGATCGGGAGTTAAGGAGATCCATCTGGGGGCTAATGTGGAGGTGAAAATGGGAAGGGCAAGGGGCCATCCTACTGCAGGGCAAGGGGCTGTGGAGATGTAGATAGGCTTGAGGGACATTTAGGGGAGGGGCTGAGGAGGAGCTGGTGGCAGGGGGGATGCAGGGGACATAGGAAGAGGGCAGCAGCAAGGACAGCCAGGAAATCTCTAGCACCTCTAGGGCCTGCTAGGTGGAGCTGGCAATTTGCCAAAGGCCCTGGGCTAGGGTTGGAGCTAGACGAAGGACCGAAGCCCAGAGGGACCACAAGGTGGTCCATGCCAAACCCGTGAACACAGGAAAATTCTTAGAGGCCTTTCCCTGAGGCCTTGGCTTTGATGTTGACCAGGCTGTGCCAGCCTGGCTTTGTGTGGTCAGGCTGAGACCACAGGAGGCTCACCCAAGATAACCCTCCTAATCCCCAATTCTTTCTTTCTCCCTTTCTTTCTTTCTTTTTCCTTCCTTCCTTCTTTCTTTCTGCCTTCCTCCCTCCCTGCCTCCCTCCATCTCTCCTCTCTCTCTCTTTCTTCTTTTTTTGAGACTGACGCTCTGTCACCCAGGCTGCAGTGCAGTGGCGTGATCTCGGCTCACTGCAACCTCCATATCCTGAGTTGAAGTGATTCTCCTGCCTCAGCCTCCCAAGTAGCTGGGATTACAGGCGCCCACCACTACACCCAGCTAATTTTTGTATTTTTTTTAGTAGAAATGAGGTTTCACCATGTTGGCCAGGCTGGTCTCAAACTGCTGACCTCAATTGATCCATTGCTCTTGGTGGAGAGACAGCCTCCCAAAGTGCTGGGATAACAGGCATGAGCCACCACGCCTGGCCTTAATCCCCTGTTTCTATAGTCCTCTCACCACCTGCACCGTGGGCTCTAGCTCCTCAGCTCTGCTCTTCCTTCCAGCCCTCTTCTCACTCTAGCTTCTTGGTGACCCTGGCTGTAGCTCCAGGGGTCCGTACTTCATTCATTCTCTGAGCATCCCTCCCTCCTTTCTGCACCTGCAGATGCCCTGAGAAGCCCTCATGGCACTGCACACCCACTGTCCCTGCCAGTGTGCAATCATGGCCTGCATCCTGGCCCCACTCCCAGGCCGTGGGGTCCCTCCCACCCCAATGCACATTAGCCTCTAACTGGCCTCTGGTCATCTCTGAGCCATAGTTTCTTTATTTGCAAAGAGGTAGTAATAGCCATGCCCAACTCTCAGGGCCGTGGTGAGGGTTAACTGAGCCATCGATGGGAAGCACCTGGCGTTGGGCCCAGCACACGGCGCCCTTCCCTTCCCTTCAAGTCAACTGTCACCTGGCTCCAGGAGGCCATCTTATTCCCTGATCTGACTCCACTCAAAACCCAACCCTGGATACCTTACAGAACAAAACCCAAAGCCCAGCTCCCCAGCCTGGAGTTTGAGGTCCTTGGCAAACCACCCTGCTCACCTTCAGCCCTTGTCCTCCACTCTCCACACAACCCCGGCCTGTGAGGCAGGTCTTCGTGCCCCAAACATCTGCTTGCCGCTTTCTCCAGGCCCTGGAGCACTCTAGCTTTTTGCCCTCTCCCTGTCCTCTCCCTGCAACACTCTAGCTTCCTCTGGCTTGTTGACGGCTCCCCTTCCTTCAAGGCCAACTGAAATCCACCACCTTCCAGGCTTCCCAAGTTTCAGCAGATGCTTTCCAGTTCAGCATAGCTCTGTTTCTCCCTCTGATGGAGCATGCGCCACATTAGGTCACCTGTTAGCTTGGGTGAAGTTGCTTCAGCGCTCCATGCCTCAGTTTCTCTATCTGTAAAATGGAGTTAATAATTGCACCCTAGTCATAGAACCCTTGTGGCGAGTCAATGAATCTCACACAGTGCCCAGCACATAGTAAAATAAATAGAAAACAAGCCCCTTCCCTGGAGGAGGGAGACAGGGCAGGGTCCCAGGGATCTTGTCCTGTTTGCCTGTTTCCTACTGGGATGATGGCGGTCATGGTGGCATGGCATGGCAGTGGCTGTCTCTCCACCAAGAACTCTGACCTCTAGGAAAGCCAGCTCAGACCCTCTTTCTCCACCCTGCCAATGGCTGCTACTACAGTGTTCTGCTTGGATGGAGATGAATGATGTCAAATTGAACCTCCTCTGGTCCATTGAAACACTCACGATGTCCCCGTCGGTCCCCTCAGGTCCCATCGCTGTGAGGCGTGGGTGTTTCTATGGGTACCCAAGAGCGAGCAGAGGGCCCAGCACCTGGGGAAGGTGTTCCCATCACAGAGGACTCCAGAAAAGGCTCTACCTAGGGCTCAGACTGGGACTCCAACACAGGGATGGGGAGGCAGCCGGAAGTGGGCATCCTGGAAGACTGGGGGAAATGGGGAGAGGTAGGCAGAGAAAAAGGGATAGTCGTTTTTATTGAGAATCTCACTGTGCCAGCCCTTCATGTATATTATCCTTGATTCTTCATGACAAGCCTGTGAGATCAGTCACGTTTTCCCCTTTTCCAGAAGAGGAAACAAAGGCCCAGACGGGCAAAGTGGCATGCCCAAGGTCATGTGCAGCGTGAGGAGCAGAATTCTCCCCTAGATCTGCTGGGCTCCGAGAGCGGTCCCAGCGGAGAGACAACGGAGGCCGAGGATGTGGGAGATTCCAGCCCAGGCCAGCTGCCCACTCAGCCAGGGAGGAACGCTATGGGCGTGGTGGAAACAGCCACCAGAAGCCAGGGGCATGCAGCAAACAACGGTGCCAGGAAATGAACCGGACCTGGGGCCCTTCCTCCCGCCCCACCCTGTGCCCCTGGCTGCCTGCCACCTTTCATTCCCGATGCTCCCTCCAAGGAAACAGAGAAAGCTAGGTTGAGACCCCAGGGATGGCCCTGCATGGGGGAGGAACCAGGAGGGTCTTGAAGCCCAGGAGCAGCTCTGCCAGGCCTAACCCCCCTTCCCTGGAGGAGGGAGACAGGGCAGAGTCCCAGGGGTCTTGTCCTGTTTGCTTCGGACTGAGTTCAGATTGGAGTCTCAAGGAGATACTCAAGTAATGTGCGGCATGGAGGCGCAGCCAGCATGGTGTCAACACTGCCTGGCAGGAGGGGCAGAGACTTGGGTCCTGATGTGGCCTCTGTCCCTACCTTGTGACCCTGGAGAGTTGCAGAGACCTCCCCATCCATCAAGTCGGGTGGTTATGCTGGAATGCATACCACTACTTGGGTCCCTTCCAACTCTGAGAATCCAGTTCTATTCATTCTTTTACTCACTCACTAACTTGTTATTTCAGTGAAATACAGGGTGAAGCTCAGTAAACATACTTTAGTACAAATAAAGTGGTGGACAGAGTTGCAGGGATAAGCAAAGACTGATAGGAGAGTAATGATTTGTTAAAAGCAGGGACTCTCAAGTCAGATTGCTTGGGTTCAAATTCTTCCCCCATCACTTGATAACTGCATAACCATGGGCAAGTTACCTGACCACCTTGAGCACTGATTTCCTCATCTGTAAAACGGGTACAATAGGAGTATATGCTTCATAGAGTCACTGCAAGAATTAAATGAGGTAACACAAATAATGTTCTTAGAAAAAATGTCAGGTACATGTCAAACACTCAATAAATGTTAGCTATTATTTTTCCTTGGAGGATGAATGAATTTCTGCAGGCAAAGATGTGTGCATGGGGTGGGGGTGACCTACAGAACAGCACACACTAAGGCACAGAGACAGGAAAGCCCAGTGCAAATCTGGAGAATAGCAAGAGACCAGCCTGGAGAAATTGGGAAAAGACAAGTTGGGGGCAGATGGTGAGATGCCTTGTGCCAGACTAAGAAACTTGGACCTCATCAACATTTTCCAGTTAGTGTTTCCTGGAGCACCAGAGTCCCATAAGATGCTATGGGATGTTTTGTAACGATACTAGGAGGATATCAACAAGCAAAAGAATGAAGTTACCTTACCTCAGGCCATATACAAAAATTAACTCAAAACGGAAGCCTATGTTTTAATATAGCCTAAATATAAGTGCTAAATCTATAAAGTTTTTTTTTTCTTTTTGAGATGCAGTCTCTCTCTGTTGCCCAGTCTGGAGTGCAGTGGCACCATCTCGGCTCACCACAACCTCCATCTCCCAGGTTCATGCGATTCTCGTGCCTCAGCCTCCTGAATAGCTTGGATTACAGGCGTGTACCAACATACTCAGCTAATTTTTGTATTTTTAGTAGAGACGGGGTTTCCCCAAGTTGGCCAGGCAGGTCTTGAACTACTGACCTCAAGTGATCTGCCCACCTTGGCCTCCCAAAGTGCTGAGATTACAGGCATGAGCCACTGCCCTGGGCCCTAAACCTATAAAATTCTTAGAAGAAAACACTGGAGTAAATCTTTGTGATCTTGGATTTGGCAATGGTTTCTTAAATATAACACCAAAAGTAAAAGCAACAAAGGAAAAAAATAGATAAACTGACCTCTATCAAAATAAAGAACTCCTATAACTCAGTAGTAAAAAGACGACCCAATTTAAAAATGGGTAAAGGATCTGAATAGACTGACCTTTCTCCAGAGAAGATATAGAAATGGCCGATAAACACACTAAAAAAATGCTCAATATACCATTAGCCATCAGGGAAATGCAAGACAAAACCATGATAAGATACAACCTCATACTCACAAGGACGACTAGAAGCAAAAAGTTAGATAAAAGGTGTTAGCAATGGCCAGGTGCAGTGGCTCATGCCTGTAATCCCAGCAATTAGGGAGGCTGAGGTGGGCGAATCACCTGGGGCCAGTAGTTCGAGACCAGCCTGGCCAACTTGGCAAAACCTCGTCTCCACTAAAAATACAAAAATTAGCCAGATGTGGTGGCTCATGCCTGTAGTCCCAGCTACTCGGAAGGCTGAGGTAGAAGAATTACTTACACCAGGAAGCGGAGGTTGCAGTGAGCCAATATCGTGCCACTGCACTCCAGCCTGGGTGACAGAACAAGACTCCATCTCAGAAAAAAAAAAAAAGAAAAAGAAAAAAAAAGTGTTAGTGAAGATGTGGAGAAATTGGAGCCCTCAGCGGTGCTGGGGGAAAGGTAGAATGGTGCAATTGATTCAAAACATAGTCTGGCATTTCCTGAAATGGTTAAACATAGAGTTGCCATGTGACCCAGCAATTTCACTCATAGGTATATACACATGAAAAATGAAAACATGTGTTCACACAAAAACCTGTACATGAGGGCCAGGTGTGGTGGCTCACACCTATAATCCCAGCATTTTGGGAGGCCAAGGCAGGCGGATCACCTGAGATCAGGAGTTCGAGACCAGCCTGGCCCTGTCCCATCTCTACTAAAAATACAAAAATTAGCTGGGCACACACCTGTAATTCCAGCTATTCAGGAGGCTGAGGCAGGAGAATGACTTGAACCCGGAACCCAGGAGGCGAAAATTACCGTGAACTGAGATTGTGCCACTGCACTCCAGCCTGGGTCATAGAGTGAGACTGCATCTCAAAAAACAAACAAACAAAAATCCTGTACATGAATGTCCACAGCAACATTATTTATAATAGCCCCCAAGTGGAAACAATCTAAGTACCCATCCACTGGTGCATGGGTAAACAGCATGTGGCACAGTCACACAATGGACTATTATTTGGCTGTAAGGAATGAAGTGCTGACACATATTGTAGCGTATTGACACGTGCTACAATATGAATGAATCTTGAAAACATGATCCTGGGTTTGAGAAGCCAGGTCCAAAAGGCCACATATAGTATGGCCTAATTTACATAAACTATTCAGAACAGGCAAATACAGAGACAGAAAGCAGGTTAGTAGTTGCCTAGGGTTGAGAGCAGAGAAAGAAGGGTGGTGATTTGAGGGTGATAACTAAAGTATGTAGGGTTTCTTTTCAGGGTAATGAAAATGTTCTAAAATTGATTGTAATGATAGTTGCACATATCTGTGAATATTCTAAAAACCATTAAATTGGCTGGGCGCCATGGTTCATGCCTGTAATCCCAGCACTTTGGGAGGCCGAGGCAGGTGGATCACCTGAGGTAGGGAGTTCGAGACCAGCCTGACCAACATGGAGAAACCCCGTCTCTACTAAAAATACAAAATTAGCTGGGCATGGTGGTGCATGCCTGTAATCCCAGCTACTCCAGAGGCTGAGTCAGGAGAATCGCTTGAACCTGGGAGGCGGAGGTTGCGGGGAGGCAGAGGTTGAGGTGAGCCGAGATCACACCATTGCACTCCAGCCTGGGCAACAAGAACGAAACTCCGTCTCAAGAAAAAAAAAAACAAAAAAAAAAAACAACAAAAAAAACCTTACCACTGGCATTAGAGAAATACAAAGCAAAACCACAGCAAGATACTATCTCATGCCAGTCAGAATGGCAATTATTAAGTCAGGAACAACAGATGCTGGTGAGGCCCCAGAGAGATAGGAATGCTTTTACACTGTTGGTGGGAATGTAAATTACTTCAACCATTGTAGAAGACAGTATGGCGATTCCTCAAAGACCTAGAACCAGAAATACCATTTGACCTAGTAATCCCATTACTGGGTATATACCCAAAGGAATATAAATCATTATATTATAAAGATACATGCACACGTATGTTCACTGCAGCACTATTCACAATAGCAGACATGGAACCAACCCAAATGCCCATCAGTGATAGACTGGATAAAGAAAATGTGGTGCATATACACCATGGAATACTATGCAGCCATGAAAAGGAATGAGATCATGTCCTTTGCAGGGACATGAATGGAGCTGGAAGTCATTATCCTCAGCAAACTAATGCAGGAACAGGAAACCAAACATGTTCTTGCTCATAAGCGGGAGATGAACAATGAGAACACATGGACACAGGGAGGGAGAAAACACTGGGGCTTGGCAGGAGACAGGGTGAGGGGAGGGAGAGCATCAGGAAAAATAGCTAATGCAGGGCTTAATACTTAGGTGACGGGTGCAGCAAACCACCATGGCGCGTGTTTACCTGTGTAACAAACTTGCACATGTACCTCGGAACTTAAAATAAAATTAAATACCTGTTTTTGGTAGAGATGGCATCTGATTATTTTGCCCAAGCTGGTCTCCAACTCCTGGTCTCAAGCGATCCTCCTGCCTTGGCCTCTCAAAATGCTAGGCTTACAGGTGTGAGCCACCATGCCTGGCCAAACTGTACACTTTAAATGAATGAGTTGTATGACATGTGAATTATATTTCCATAAAACTGTAAAAAATAAATACAAGTAGGGGGTGTGAATCTATCATCAGACCAGTTTGGGAAATGCTGGGTTAAGGAGAGGATTGTTGCTAGGTGTGGTGACCCGTGCCTGTAGTCCCAGCTGCTCAGGAGGCTGAGGCAGGAGGATCCCTTGAGCCCAGGAGTTTGATTCCAGCGTCATCTTAGCAACATAGCGAGACCCTGTCTCTAAACAAGAAAAAAAGAGAGGATTGTTTGCTTTGGGACTTCTCTGAGCCTTTTATATGCTAATATGCATCGGCAAAGTCCTGGAGTGGGTTAGAGTGTGTATCGTTTTCTAAAACTCTGACCATGGTTTAACCATGGAATCATCTTCAGAAGAACCTCTTTTAACCTCTCACAAAACGCTTTTCACACTTCTTTGTTTTGTTTTGTTTTTGAGACAGAGTCTTGCTCTGTCGTCCAGGCTGGAGTGCAGTGGCGCAATCTCGGCTCACCACAAGCTCCGCCTCCTAGGTTCACGCTATTCTCCTACTTCAGCCTCCTGAGTAGCTGGGACTACAGGCGCCCGCCACCACGCCTGGCTAATTTTTTTGTATTTTTAGCAGAGACGGGGTTTCACCATGTGAGCCAGGATGGTCTCCATCTCCTGACCTTGTGATCCGCCCACCTTAGCCTCCCAAAGTGCTGGGATTACAGGCTTGAGCCACTGCACCCGGTCACTTTTCACACTTTTTGGCTGCAAGCAGTGGTGAGCCATTGAAGGTTCAAGCAGGAAAAGGCCCTGATAGAGGGAAGCACCTAGAGGGAAGCCAGGCTGTGGTGGGGACATGAAAGTGGGAGGACAGCCGAGTGGCTTCGTGCCAGTGAGGTGGTTAAAAAGGATCTGAATAGACATTTATCTAAAGAAGAAGAAGATATACAAATGGCCAATAGACATACAAAAAGATGCTCAATATCATTAGTCATCAAGGAAACGCAATTCAAACCATAATGAGACACCACATCGCATCCACCAGGTGTGGAGGCGGGGGTGGTAGGGATCCAAACACAGTGTTCAGAGAAGACGACCCTGCCACATCTCTCTTCAGCTCTAGGAAGGGGAGCTTCTCCTCTCCCTGGACTCCCTGACCTGAGTCCTAGGAATTCCCAGATTCTCCCTGATGCATCCTGGAGCCCCTGGTGGCCATTGCTTCCGGAGAGGATGCTGGGGGCCCTCGTCCACCCCAGCTGTGTTTATGTCCCTCTTCCTGGAAGTGGGATAGGCACCAGCCTCGTCAGGCTGGTAGGTGTGGGAGGAAGGCACCGGATCTGGGGGCCTATGATAATCCTGGCAGTGGGGGCAACAGTGGGTGAAGCAGGTTGGCCCGATCAGGGCTAGTCAGGCTGGAGCACAGTGTCTTGTCCCGTTTCAAGGTGTCTTCTTCCAGAACAGCTCTCTTTCTCCCAGGCCATGAGAAACACACCTGGAGGTTGGAGCTGAGGGAACTCGGAGAAGGAAAATTGGCCTTTAAGTCTTAAAAGTCTTAGTCATACTGGTCACCATTTGTTGAGTACTTACTACATATTCTACCTTGTGCTAAGTGCTTTGCATGCATATCTTATCTGATGCTCAAAAAAACCCTCATTTCCCCATTAGACAGATGAGGAAACTGAGCCTTAGAGGAGTTCAATAATTTGCTCAATATTATCCAAGGAAGTAGGTCAAAGGAGTCTCATGAAATGAGATTAGAAATTGAGTTCTGGACAAGGGAGTAAGATTGGAAAAGCACATACAGCTGCCTTCTTCCAGCTTTCCTGCTCCACAGCCCAGCCTGGTACAGCCCCGCACCCACAGCCTCTCTCAGGGCCCTAGGAGTGGGGACAGGGAGCGCCCTGAGATGACCTCAAAACTCCTAGCTGCCTGGTATGGTAAGTGTTCAGAGACTGCTTTCAAATGACATCTTTGTCTCGATCTGAGGCCACAGAAGAGGGGGAAATGTCAGGAAAGGTAGAGAGGCCATGCCCGCTCCAGGCTTCTACTAAGGCAGGGAAGGGGACCCCAAGGAGTTTAGGGGTATCCACCGGGGTTAGGCCCTTGGACAGGGTGACAGCAGGCAGAAGCTGTCCAGGAGGGAGTGCAGCAGAGCAGGTGAGGAGCACTGTTAACTACCCAAAGGGCAGACCCATTGATTGCCATCCCAGAGCCATAGAAGGGGATCCTGGAAGGGCAGAGGCTGGATTTCAGAAAGAACATCCATTAACAGGGGATTCTGTACCTGAGAGAGAAGGCTTGGGGTCTCCAGGCTGGAGGAGATGCTGGCCGACCTGGAGGCCAGGGGGATGGCTGAGATGGTGCAGCTGCATTACAAAGATGGTTCTCCTGTCTGTGGCCAAACCCAGTCAAGGACCCAGCAGTCTGGACCCCTATATCCTTGATGCTGTCTCAGCTTGGAGGCAGAGGGATGGACACTGTGGCCTCCTCCCAGAAGCCTTCTGGGTTGCAGGAGAGAGTTGGCTGGGGAGAAGGAGCATCATTAATTCCCCCAAATATTTATAGTGTTCCTAGTGCTGGGCCTGCAGCCAAAGCCCTTGGGTCAGGCCCTGTGCTGTGTCCATTACTCACGTCTCAGTCAGGCGAGCAGGCCTTGGACACAGGGAGGGGCGGCCAGAGGAGGCCAGAGCCTGGGAGGGGGTGCAGGAGAACAGTAGCCCGCTGCCTGCCGCAATCCCTCCCCCCGCCCACCCGCCTGGCAGGAATCTGGCTGCACCCCAGATGCTTATGGCTCTCCAAGGAGAGGTAGAGAAGTGAGGGGCGGGGAGCAGTCTCTCTTGTCTCTCTGGTTCAGATTATCCAGCCACCAAGAATGGGGGCTCCCCCGGGCCCAGGCTGGGTCAGACAAGCTGCTGCCTGCCTTACATCCTGGGCGGGAAGCGGTCCCTAGAGGCAGAGCTGACAGGAAAAAATACTCAAGGAGCTTGACAGGAGTGGGGACACTGCCCTGGGCCCACCGGCCACCTCCCAGGGCACACAGCCACATCCCACACCCAAACTACTGGAGGGTTTGGGGAGGCTGCGGCGGCCCCGGACAGTTAGCCCTGTGTTGCCCCTCCCAAGCTGGGCAGCCGGGCCCCACTCCCAGGACCCTGCCCAAGTCCCTCTTGGAGTCTTCTCCCCTGCTTCACCGGAGCTGCCTCCATGACCCACCTCCTCCTCCTGTTCCTGTCTCCCTCTGTCTCTCTGTCCCCTTCTCTCTTCATCTCTCATGTCTGCACAGACAGGCTGGGACAGGAATCCAGGTGCCACTCACTCAAAAGAGGTTTGGTGGGAGGAAGGAAACCCGGCCGGGTGAAGCAGCGACTGACGTCCTTGGAGTGTCAAGAGCCCAGGCCCTCCCTTGCCTGCCCTGCCCTGCCCTGCCCTGGGAGGTTTGGGGTGGAAACATAGGAACAAACAGCCTCCCTCTCCCCCTCGATGTGGTTTAAGCAGATAAACCTGGATTTCAACCAAGCCTCTCCTAAGTCAGTAAACACCTGCTCCCTTGCCCCATACAGCCCCTGAGGACAATGAGGGATGCTGTCTCATCTGCCCCCTGGGGAGCCCTCATTCTGCCTCCCGGCCAGCCCAGGAGGGGCTGTCAGCCTGAGAGACTCTAGGCCCCTTGGGGGCAAAAGGCTGTTGTAAAGGACAGGACCCCTACTCACTCACCACCTCTCCTCCCCTGGACAGGACTTTCCAGGCTGGGACTGGACCACAGGGGAGGGTGGGAACTGCGAGGCAGAGGGGGGTCCCCTATTCCTACCCATCCAGGATGGGGCAACTGGCTGGTCCCTCCACACCTTTTGCAAGTCTTGAGCCGGGGCAGCGAGGGCAGGTCCACCCTGGCATCAGGGCTTTGGAGGGCAGTGTGGCCATCATGGGAGAGCCAAACACCCCTGCCCAGCCCCAAGTTTTCCTTTTCCTCTCCCAGCTTCCGGAAGATCCTCTGTCTCTCGCTGGCTCCTGGTCTCTGCCACCCTCTTTCCCTCCCTCAGGAAGTCTTCTAGGAGGCAGCAGGCTGGGGAGCCAATACTGCGGGCCAGGGAGATGAGCGGGGAGAAAAGTTTACCCACATGATCTCATTTGCCTCTCACCGTTTAGAGGCTGCAGAGATTCTGAAGCCTTGGGTTGGGCTGGACCTCACCTGTCATTCAGCTTTCCCAAGGAGAGCTTGGGGCTGGGCAGAGGTGCCTGGAGCTCTTCTCTGGTTGGGCTAAGTGCTGGTGAGCAGCTACCCTGCTCAAAGTCCATGTGAGGCTCCCTGAGGAGGACAGTCAGTGGAGCCCATCCACCCCTGCTACTCAGATGCCAGTCAGTGCTCGGGGGAGACAGGCAGGGCAGGGCCCCACTCAGGCTGGGAGACAGGACTTGGTATGGTCTGTGTGCAGGGGGGGTGGGGATGAGGATGAGGAAGGAGACAGCCTCTTTGATGAGGACATCTGAGAAGGCTGGCTGGAGGAGGTGGCATTTGGAGATAAGCCTTGATGAGGAGGGTTTCATCAAAGCAGTCTCCCATCTCTCTTGGGGGCTATGTTCACCACTGTTCATCCCCCAGCCTGGAGCCTCCTTCAACACCAGGAGCAAAGCAGCTCCTAGCATTCCTGCCAGCTCCCCCAGGGTGCTGGCCTCTTCTCCCTGCAGCCCATGACCTTCCAACTGTGCAGCTTTGGGTATGTGGTGAAGCCTCTCCAGGCCTCATCTATGCTGTACAGGCACTAAAGTGGTTTTCCTGCTAGTGGACTGTGGTCATGCTGGCGACAGCTCAGTCACAGGTGAGGCCCAGCCCAATCAAAGCCTTTAGAATCTTTGCAGCCTCCAAACGGTGAGAGGCAGATGATATTATGGGTAAACCTCTTTCTCCCCCGTCACCTCCCTGGCCTTCAGTATCAGTTGCTCCTTGATGTGTTGCAATCAGCAGGCCACTAGTTCCTGGCTGCTCAGGGCCAGATTATTCTTCCTTGGGGACTGGGACCTGCGTGGAATCCCTTGCCTCTTTGGGGGTCAGAATCCTTCCCTCCAAGGACAGGTCTGGGTGGGGAATGGGTGGGGTGGGGAGAGCTCTCCTTCAAGCCTCCAGATGTCAGTGAGGAGAATCGCCATCGCCTTTTCTAGCCACTTTGGCCTTTGGCCTCCGACATTCTCCAAGAGTCTGTGTTCATGTCTGGCCAGCGGGGCTGACCTTCTGCAGCCCTGAGTGAGTGTGGGCAGGGGCTTGGAGAAAGTTCACTAGGCTGGGTTGGCCCTAAACCACATCTAATTTCCCCTGCTGCTTTTATGTGAAAACCAAGGCTCCGCCACCTGGACACCTGAGTCCTCCAAACCTCCAGGCTCTCCTTCCACTCCCATGTTTAGAAGACACACTCGGGCCAGGCGCAGTGGGAATCCCAGCATTTTGGGAGGCCGAGGCAGGCGGATCACTTGAGGTCAGGAGTTTGAGGTCAGTAGTTCGAGATTAGCCTGGCCAACATGACGAAACCTCGTCTCTACTAACAACACAAAAATTAGCCGGGCAGGATGACGGGTGGCTGTAGTCCCAGCTACTCGGGAGGCTGAGGCAGAAGAATCGCTTGAACAAGGGAGGTGGAGGTTGCAGTGAGCTGAGATCGCGCCACTGCACTCCAACCTCGGTGACAGAGTGAGAGTCTGGCTCAAAAAAAAGGAACACGCACTCGAGTGGTGTGAGTGTCACCCTCACCCTGGCCTCCCTGATCTGTCCTTGCTGTACTCCCACTGCCCTCTGCCTCTCACCTGCGGGCTATTCACTCTGAACTGTGTCAGCCCAGGTGTGGAATGCAGCCCCCCTTCCCTTTAATTCCTCCCTAAATACTCTTCACCCAAGACAGCAAGGGTGGGGGATCATTCCTGAGGGATGGGGGTGATGGAGGAGGAAGGGGCTACTTTTCCACCCATCACTGAATATCCAGCTCCCAAGCCCATGTTTCCACCTCCCTCTGGTTGCCAACCACCTTATTTTCTTGGTTTTCAGTCTCTCTCTGTCTCTATCTCTGTCTGTCTGTCTGTCTGTCTCTCTCTCTCTCTCTCCACATCTATCCTCAGGAATTCTCTCCTGAGTGGTCTTCTGAAACCCAGAGTTCTCCCAGGCTATTAGCTAGATCCTTTCTCTTTCTCTCTCTCTGTTTCACATCCCAAGAGAGCCCAGCAAGGTATTTCCTAGTTCTCCTGCCAGCTTTTGCAATAACGTGTGTGTGTGTGTGTGTGTGTGTGTGTGTGTGTGTGTGTATGTGTGTTTTCTATTCCACACAGTTGGGGAAAGTGAACCCCAGAAAGAGAAGGTCACTTGCCCAGGACCTTACAGAGTGAAGAACAAAGAAGGAATAAGAACTTAAGACTTTTAACTTCCTGTGTAAGAACTGCGTGACTCTGGGTAAGTTCATGAGTCTCTCTGGGCCACCATTTTATTTTATTTTAATGGAAATGTTTTATTGAAGTGTAACACATAGACAGAAAAGTGGATGAATTTTCACCAAATGGACACACCTATGTAACCAGAACCCAGGTTGGGAAATTTAATATTTCCAGTATCCCCCAAGCCCTCTTGAATCTCCTCCCAATTTCTTCCTTCCTAGAAGGTAGCAATCATCTTGACTTCTACCACCATATGTGCGTTTTGCTGGTTTTTGAACTTTTGATCAGCAGAATCATAGAATATGTGTTCTTTTGTGTCTGGCGGTTCTTGCTCAACATTAAGCCTATGACATTCGCCCATCTTGTTTCTTGTAGTTACAGTTTGTTTCTTTGCATTGCTGGACACCCTCGTATGAATACACCGCCATTTATTTATTCAGTCGACTGCTGATGGACATCTGGATTTTTTCAGTTTAGGACTGTTGACAGTAGTGCTGTGGTGAACATTCTTGTGCATGTTTTTTGGGGCACAATGAATACTTTTCTGTTGGATACATGCCCAGATATGGAATTGCTGGTCATAGAGGCTGTGTATGCTCAGCTTTAGTTGATACTATCATAAAGTTTTCCAAAGCGGTTGTGCCAACCCACACTCCCGCTGGCTGGTACAAGAGCCCTATTTGCTGCACACCCCTACCAATCTTCAGAAGTCAGTCTTTTTCATTTTAGCTCATTGCAGCTTTTGCATTGCCCTAGTGACTTACGATATTGAGCATCTTTCCATATGATTACAGGGCATTTGGAAAGCCTTATTGTGGCAGGCTTGTTCATGTTGCCTGCCCATTTCTATTGAGTTATCTCTCTCTTTCCTATTGGTCTGTTAATGTCCTTTATATGCTCTGGATACAAGCCTTTTGTGGTGCAAATTTCTTCTGCAACTCTGCAGCTTTCCTTTTCACTTTCTTTTTATTTATTTATTTATTTTTTGAGACAGAGTTTCGCTCTTGTTGCCCAGGCTGGAGTGCAATGGCTTGATCTCAGTCAACTGCAACCTCCCAGGTTCAGGGAGGTCCTGCCTCAGCCTCCCAAGTAGCTGGGATTACAGGCACGCGCCACCACGCCCGGCTAATTTTGTATTTTTAGTAGAGACGGGGTTTCACCATGTTGGTCAGGCTGGTCTCGAACTCCTGACCTCAGGTGATCTACCTGCCTTGGCCTCCCAAAGTGCTGGGATTACATGTGTCAGCCACTATGCCTAGCCCCTTTTCACTTTCTTAATGGTGACTTTTAATCAACAGAAGTTCTAATTTTATTTTATTTTGATTATAAAGATAGGATCTTGTTCTCTCACCCACGCTGAAGTGCTGTGGCACAATCGTAGCTCACTGCAGCTTGAACTCCTGGCCTCGGGTAATCCTCCTGCCTCAATCTCCCGAGTCGCTGGGACTATAGGCACACACCACAGTGCCTGGCTTAGAAGTTCTTAATTTCATGGAATATAATTTATCAAGTTTTTTTTTTCTTTATGGCTAGAACTTTTTGTGCCCTGTTTAGGAAATTTAGTTACCCAGGAGGCTGAGGCAGGAGGATCGCTTGAGCCCAGGAGTTCGAGACAGCCTGAGCAATGTGGTGAAATCCAGTCTCTACAAAAAAATACAAAAATTAGCCGGGTGTGGTGGCATGTGCCTATAGTCTCAGCTACTCAGGAGGCTGAGGTGGAGGTGGAAGGATTGCTTGAGCCCGGGAGGTTGATGCTGCAGCGAGCTAGGATCATACTACTGCACTCCAGCCTGGGTGAGAGAGCAAGACCCTGTCTCAAAAAACAAACAAACAAACAAACAAACAAACAACAACAACAAAAAAACTTTGCCTACCCAAGGTCATGAAGATATTCTGTTTTTTTCTAGTGGCTTTACCTTTTATATTTAGATCTATATTCCATCTAGAATTTTATGTTTGTGTATGATGTGACATAGGGATCAGTATACCTTTTTTTCCACATGAATATCCAATTGCCCAGCACCATTTATTGAAAAGACTGCCCTTTCCCCAGTATAGCTGAGCAGTATCACCTTTGTCAGAAATCAAATCACCACATCTGAGTGGATTCACTTCAAGGCTCTCTATTCTGTCCTTGCACTAATACCACGTTGTCTTAATATCTAGTACTGGAAGTCTCAAAGCTGTGCTCTTCTTGAAGAATGTCTTGGCTATTCTTGGTCCTTTCCATTTCCATACAAATTTTAGAATCAGCATATCAATTTCTACATGCGTGCATACACACACACACACACTCCTGCTAGGATTTTGATTGGAATTGCATTGAATCTATAGATTAATTTGGGGAGGATTTACAAGGTGGAGGCTTCCAATCCGTGAACATTAATTTAGATTATCTTTAATTTTTTTTTATTTTTTGAGGCAAGTTCTTACTCTGTCACCCAGGCTGGACTGTAGTGGCACAATCATGGCTCACTGCAGCCTCTACCTCCTGAGCTCAAGTGATCCTCCCACCTCAGCCTCTTACAGGTACACGCCACCACACCAGATGAATTTTTGTATTTTTTGTAGAGATGGGGTTTCGCTCTGTTGCACAGGCTGGTCTTGAACTCCTGGGCTCAAGTGATCTGCCTGCCTCCGCCTCCCAAAGTGTTAGGATTACAGGCATGAGCCACCACGCCTGGCCTAGATATTTTAAAGTATTTATCAAAGATGTTTTGAAGTTTTCTGTGTAGTGAGGGAGCTTTCACTGTTTGGGTTAGATTTATTTTTAGGTATTTGATATTTTTATGGTGTATAAACGATGTTGTCCTTTTAATTCCTTTCCCTAATTGTACATTGGTAGAAAAACATTTGATTGGTTCCTTTTTTTTTTTTTTTTTCACTTTTAGAGATAGGATCTCACTATGTTGCCCAGGCTGTACTCAAACTCTTAGGCTCAAGGGATCCTCCTGCCTCAGCCTCTCTACTAACTGGGACCACAGAAGTGGGCTACCACATCCGGCTTAGTAATTCTAATTTCAATGGAGAAAAATTTATCAAGTTTTTTCCTTTATGGTTAGTATTTTCTGTGTCCTGTTTAGGAAATCTTGTTATTCAGGAGGCTGAGGCAGGAGGATTGCCTAAGCCCAGGAGTCCGAGGCCAGCCCAGGCAACATAGTGAGACCTCATCTCTATTTAAAGGAAAAAAAAAGAAAAGAAAAGAAATCTTTGCCTACCCCAGCAACATTCGATTTTTTATACTGATTTTTGTATCTAGTGAGCTTACTCAATTTACTTATTTATTCTAATAGCTTGTCTGTATATTTTGAGGGATTTTGTCTATGGACCATTATGTCATCTAAATATTGGCAGTTCTCTTTCTCCCTTTACAATTCTTACAATGCCTTATTCCCCTGCCTGAGGCCTCCCTTGTAGTGCAGTGCTGGATGGAGTGGTAAGAGTGGGCTCCTCAGCTGCCTCCTCATCATAGTAGAAAGCTTTGAGTATTTCACCACTCAACCTGATGGAGTGTGTGTGTATATTTCAGATACTCTTCATAGTACTACTTTTTCAGATATACCTTGCTGATAAGAGAAGAGTCTGAGGGGCTGGGGTAGGGAGCACTGGTTTGAGGTTGGGGAACCCCTGGGAGTGGCCTGCTCCTTGCTCAATTAAAAAGCAAAATAGGGCCAGGCATGGTGGCTCACTCCTGTAATCCCAACACTTTGTGAGGCCAAGAACAGCAAATCACTTGAGGCCAGGAGTTCGAGACCATCCTGGCCAACATTGCAAATACCCGTTTCTACTAAAAATACAAAAATTAGCCGGGCATCGTGGTACACTTGTAGTCCCAGCTACTCCAGAGTCTGAGGCACAAGAATCACTTAAGCCCGGGAGGCAGAGGTTGCAGTGAGCCGAGATTGCATCACTGCACTCCAACCTGGGCAACAGAGCGACACTCCATCTCAAAAAAAAAAAGCAAAGCAGAAGCTGGACCCTGCCTGTTATCCCAGCACACTTTGGGAGGCCGAGGTGGGAGGATCACTTGAGCCCAGTAGTTCAGGGCTACAGTCAGCTATGATGGCACCACTGCATTCCAGCCTGGGTGACAGAGCGGGACTCCATCTCTTAAAAATAAGTATAGAAATAAACAGGCCAGGGGTGGTGGCTCACGCCTGTAATCCCAGCACTTTGGGAGGCCAAGGCGGGCAGATCATGAGGTCAGGAGTTCTAGACCAGCCTGGCCAACATAGTGAAACCCTGCCTCTACTAAAAATGCAAAAATCTAGCTGGGCATGGTGGCAGGTGCCTGTAATCCCAGCTACTCGGGAGGCTGAGGCAGGAGAATCGCTTGAATCTGGGAGGCAGAGGTTGCAGTGAGCCAAGATTGCGCCACTACCTCCAGCCTGGGTGACAGAGTGAGACTCAGTCTAAAAAAAAAAGAAAGACAAAGAAAAGAAATAAACAAAACAGAGTTGTCTCCAAAAGGGGACCACTTCTCTGGCGACTCCCTCTATGTCCTCCATCAAAACCTGGTCAGAACATCTGTCTGGTCTGGGGCTGCTGGGTGTCCCCTTTGGCTCTGGAGCATGAGGCTACCGGTATATTCCTGTCATTCCCCCAAGCGCTGAGGCGCACAGCAGGGTGGTGACTAGTTTAGGTCCCACAGCAAGTAAGTGGCAGAGCCAGAACTGGAACTCAAGGTTCCTGGAGCCCAGCTCCACTTCGGCCACTGCACTGTGGTCAGAAGCTGGGAGGTGACTGGAGGGCAGAGGGAGGGGCATGTGGGTATTTCAGGAATGGGACAGCTTTGTCCAGGTACTGGACCCAATGCCCACAGATGTGTGTAAAGAAGGTAGGTAGGCAGCCCCTCCTCCAGCAAGAGCAGGGTCCAGGTGGGGTGGGAGGCAGGTGAGCAGATGACCCTCAAATCTAGTCCTGTGCCGTTTGGCAGGGGGATTTAGGGAGAAATCTCCCCAGGGCAGCATGGGGACCTAGACCATCGGGGTTTGCTCCATCCCCACTAAGGTCCTTGGGCGGAGCTTAGAGATCAGGACTGGGACCCTGGGAGCCCATGGCCAGAGAGGGCAAGTCCTGGATGCACAAGGAGATGGCACAGAGCTGCGGCCATACCAAACCCAGAGTGCTTGGCTGTCTAGGACAGGGAGAGTGGCCTTGTGTGTAGAAGCTGGCCTGGTCTCCCCACTTCTCACCACAGACTCCAGGATGACAGAGAGGAGAGGGCTGAGCGAGGGAGGAGAAAATGGAGAAGAAGGACAGGTCAGAAAAGGGAAGACAGTCCAGAGAGGCGGGAGCTAGACAGTGGGTCCAAGGTGTGAGGGCCCAGGAGGCACATGAAGGGGAGCTGAGCCCAGGCGGGGAGGGTGGGGATGAAGCAAACGCAGACACAGGATGTCAGAGGCAAGCGGCATTCTTCCTGCCTGGCCAGCCCCTCCCCCACCCTGCCCACTGGGAATGTGCGGAATGTGATGAGCCGGTAGGATCAGGACTCCCACTCCACCTGGCACGGCGTGCGGCGGGGCGCTATGCCATCCCCACGCATCACAGGGGGTTTCTTGGGGGCGGGGTGGGAGAGATTTCAATGACATTACCCTAATATAGAAACTGTGTGGAAGGTCCTGGGGAGGGGTGCCACTCATGTGGGCCAGATGCCAGGGTTGTGGGCATGACCAGATGCTTTCCTGCTGAGCTGCTGTGAGTCAGAAGGCACGGGGCCTGGGTTGGTAGTTGGGGTGGGGGGCAGTGTTCCCAGTTGCCAGGGAAGCTGGGGCAGCAGGAAAGGGGAGGAGGGAAGCAATACAGAGTGGCAGTTGGCATTCTCCTGGAGGACTGGGCACTGCAGCTGCTGGCCAAGGAAGTCCTCTGGGGCCCCCAAAAAATGACTCCACCCCTGCTGGATGTAGAGTCCCATGTAGCAAACTGGGGCTCCTATGGTCCTCACTGCAGTGGGTCCAGGAGCTCCTCCAATTCAATGCAGGGCAGTCTCAGGGCGCGTGGGCACGCTCTGATGTGTCCTGCAGCATCCACGCCTGCCCGCCCTCCCATAGACGCTTGTGGCCCTCCTCTTTGCCCAGCTGCATTCGCTCCCGTTCCTTGAGTGATGCAGCCCACCTTTGTTGAGGCTTGCTCTGTGGCAGGCACTGTGCAAGGTCCTGGGGCTTCAACAGTGAATCAGCTGAGGTCCCTGCCCTCGTGGGGCTATGCGTCATGTGGGGACAGAGCCAACAGCCAAGACTGGATGCTTCTGGCTGAACGCTGGCCCCACAGCCGGAAGCAGGGGAGGGGCAGCAGCAAGGCTTAAGGAAAGCAGAAGGTGACCCTGAGGCCCCGGGACCCAGTCCTGTTCCAAGGATTCACTTTCTGCCCTGGAGATGTACACGTCTGAGAAACGCTGCAGAACAGAGCAGAGGGAAGGGAGAAAGGGGGGCAGAGGGGTGGACTCGTGGTTTGAGGTTGAGCCTGGTTGGAGGAAGAACAGAGATGGAGAAAACCTCAGCCCCAGGGACCACTGTGCGGCTGCACCTGAGCCCCACTGCGGGCGGCCTGAGCCCAGCACGGGAGGCCAGCCAAACCTCTCTCAGGGCCCACTGCCCGCTGGCTCCGCTGCAGAACGGAGGGCAGGGGGTGCCAGCCCGAGTGGCTGCCGTGGGGTCCGATCCAGGCAGTAGGCCCCGCCAGCTGCAGGCCTGACCCTCAGGCACCTGGTCGCCATGGTCCACTCTGGTCAGGGCACTCCCGCGGTGCTGCTGAGCAGGGAGAGGGCCCTGTGAAGTGCCCACAACAGCCACCTCTTCTGGGCCAATTTTGGTTCCTCCTCACACTTAGCACAATGCCTGCTGGCACATACGAGTCAAAAATGCTTGGGGGAATCAAAAACGATTTAATAAATAAATGATGGATGGATAAACAAACCCATCAACCAACGAGTTATCCGAGTTCCAGCAGCCAGTCCTTTAGAAATGGGCATGCCTGCCACCTGGTGGCAGCTGCGCTAACTGCAGCCATGGTCAGGGCCAGCATCACGGGTCCCCATACAGCAGAAGCCTGGGCTGCCACCACCAAGGTGGATCCCGGGGTCACCCTGTTCCTCCTCCTGCCTCCCAGCCATGCTGCCTTATTTGCCTATATATATGTATATATTCTCTCTCTCTCTCTCTCTCTCTATATATATATATATATATGTGTGTGTGTGTGTGTGTGTATATATATATATGTGTATATATATATATATGGAGGGTGGGCAGGAAGTAAGATTGGAGGGTGGGAGGAAGGGCCATGGGGGCTAGGCTCTCTCTCTCTATATATATATATAGAGAGAGATATATATATATAGATATAGATATAGATATAGATATAGAGATATAGAGAGAGAGAGTTCATCACAGCAACTAAGTCTGACAAGCCCGCCATCTTCCTGGGAACCAAGGCTGTACATAGATTCCCCATGCATTAGCCAGGGAAGGAACCAGAAGGGCTGAATCTCAAGGGGAAAGGCCTCAGGGAACCCAGAGAAAGGCAGAAGAGACAGGGGCTGACAAAAGAATGAAAACATGCAGAAAAATGTGCTTTCCAACTGTTCAGCTGAGGAAGTGCTATTCATAGTAAATATCTGCCTGTCATTGCCTTGTCCATAGGGCTGGTCATCATGTGAGTGTGGGAGTGATGGAGAATCCAGGTGGCTGGGCTGGAGGAGGTCAGGGAAAAGCAGCTAAATTCTTGTCCACAAGGAGCTCTGAGTCTGAAAAGGGAGACACGACAAAGACAGTGCTCTGGGAATGGGGGGTGGAGGATGGGCAGAAAGTAAGATTGGAGAGTGGGAGGAAGGGCCATGGGGGCTAGGCTGAGAAGGGGACAGAAAGCAGGAGCAGGTCTCACTGGGGAGGAAGGTGGGGGGCAGAAGCTATTCCCAAGTGCTGCAGGAAGTTCATTCCTGTAGCTCAAAGGTCAGCAAACTACAATCCATGAGTTAAATCCAGTTTTTGTAAACAAAATTGTATTTATGTACTGTTTATGGCTGCTTTCTTATTCAGACAGAGATCACAGGGCCTGCAAAGTCTAAAATAATTTCTATCTGGCTTTTCACAAAGTTTGTTAATCTCTGCTGTAGCTGGTCTGCTGATCCATTCATTGAACAATTGATAGCACCTACTAGGTGCCAGGCCTGGAGTAACCTTGGCTGGAGTCACGGAGATAAGGGATGTCATCCCTGCCCTCTTGGCCCTTACACTCCAGAGGGAGAGACTGGTAGGTAGGGGTCATCTGTCTAACCACAGGAGCTTTACCACATAAGTCAAATTATTGTCGGGTATAACAGTGGACACACAATCCAATGCACCACTGAAAAGATGAATGAATGAATAAATGAATGAATGAGTGAACGAATGAATGAAATGTGGGAAAAGGCAGGGAAGAGAAAAGTACAGAGGGCCACAGGAGCTCAGAGGCAGGGCTCTCAGTGTGAGGGGCCGGGTTGTGTATCATGGGGGAGCCTCTTGGTAGTAAGGCTGGTCTCCCAGGACAAAAGGGAGTTAGCCACCTGAAGAAAGGGATCAGACAGGGAGGCATATGTGCTCCCAGGGAAATGCAAGGCTCCTGGAAGGGCTGGAGCCCCAGAGCTGGGCAGAATTGTGGGGCTGGAGGCTGACGTGCTACTGGTTTGGGCTTGAGTGTGAAGTTAATGGGAGGCACCAAGGGGCTTTGGGCTGGAACCTTGTATCGCTGCTCTAGGGGAGATTCTGGCACAGGATACCTGCACGCCATCCAGGGAGAGAGGCTGAGGCCTGGGGCAGGGCAGTGCAGGGCAGTGGAATGAAGAGGATGGGGGTGGAGGGAAGATTTGAAAGGTATACAGGAGGCAGGACCAATGATACCTGGGCATTGACCAATTGTGGAGGATGACAGTGTAGTTGGTTGAATGAACAATAGAGCTATCACTGACAAAGGGAACAGTGGAGGAGGAGAATAGGGTGAAGACAGCAAGTTCAATTTCCCACGGGTGAAGTTTGAGCCACCTGTGGGACATTCAATTTAGAGTCCTGAAGATGGCAAGACTCACAGCTCTGGACTCAAAGGAAAGGTGTGTGCTGTGCTACAGATGTGAAGGCTGTGCACATCTGTATAGACTGTGCAAGGAACGTGTGAACTGGGAGTTGAGAACAGAGACACGAAGAGGAACCCAAGGATATCTTGGGGCACCTGTTAAGCGCCTGGCTGAGGACAGAGCGGGAGCCAGATGCCATCCCTGTCCTTGAGAGCTCACTGTGCAGTCAGCAAGCGAGGCACATCAATAGATCATTTCCATAGAATACTGTAAGTGTGAAGATGGATGAATGTTTGTGTGGCTCCAGGAATTTGGCCAAAAATGGTTTAGCAGAAAGCACTTTGGCTCCCTGCCGAAGGGGAAATGGACAGCCTGTTTTCCCTCTTCTGAGAAAGACGCCTTGATTTCCCAGTAGAGAACTGCTTCTCCACTCTCTGAATGGGTGTGAGGGGGGTGCCTCCCTCCAGCTGCCCTCTCACGCTGAAAGCAATGATCCCACATGATCCAGGCTCTGCCACTCCCTTTGGAGACAGCAAGTAGTTTGGGGACAGGCATGTGACTCAAAGGCACCCAATGAGACTCTATCTCAAGCCTGTGCCTGGGACAGAAACGCTTTCATTGCTAGGCTTGCTGGGTGAGGATAATACAAGCACAGGCTGGGAGGCGAACCAAGGGCCCAGAGAGACAGTGTGGACCTGGTGACACTGTTTGAGCTCTTCAAAGTGAGGTCTACCCTGGTGCTGGCTGGCAGAGGCAGTGAGTCCCCTCACCCTCTAATAACCAACTTTTTAGAGAGCCAGGTGGGACACAGATATACCAGACAAAACATAAAAAGCATAATAATATTATATGTCATATATACACATTTTATTACTTTAATGTAAAAATATGAAAATAGGTGTTTATTTGAAATTCTACATTATTCTTTATTATTTACTTTTCTGATCCATAAATGCTGTTATTTAAACAAAACAACAATAGGACAAGTTAAAAGAGGCAATTAGTACTAATTAATAGTGGGGTAATTAAACAAATGATATGTGTGAATAAACACTATTTTTATAAAGTCTCTTTCTGTTCATTTACTTATTTATTTATTTTGAGATGGAGTCTTGCTCTGTCACCCAGGTTGGAGTGCAGTGGCATGATCTCAGCTCACTGCAACTGCCTCCTCTGGGGTTCAAGCGATTCTCCTGCCCCAGCCTCCCGAGTAGCTAGGACTACAGGTGCCTGCCATCATGTCTGGTTAATTTTTGTATTTTTGTAGAGATGGGATTTCACCATGTTGGCCAGGCTGGTCTTGAACTCCTGACCTCAGGTGATCTGCCCTCCTTGGCCTCCCAAAGTGCTGGGATTACAGGCGTGAGCGACTGCGCCAGCCTTATTTTAACTCTTTTATAACTCTTTACTAGGTATTTAAATTCTATAGTCTATACTACTGTGCTTTTTTTTTTTTTTTTTTTTTTTTTTTTGAGACGGAGTCTCGCTCTGTCGCCAGGCTGGAGTGCCACTAGGGGCGTGATCTCGGCTCACTGCAACCTCTGCCTCCCTGGTTCAAGCAATTCTCCTGCCTGAGCCTCCCGAGTAGCTGGGACTAGAGGTGCATGCCACCACGCCCAGCTAATATTTGTATTTTTAGTGTAGATGGGGTTTCACCATGTTGGCCAGGTTGGTCTCGATCTCCTGACCTCGTGATCCCCCCACCTTGGCCTCCCAAAGTGCTGGGATTACAGGCATGAGCCACTGTGCCTGGCCACTACTGTGTAGTCTTAAGATACATACATGAAAGATTTTGTAAAAGGAGAACACAAATATAATAGGACTAATTAAACAGATATTACCCATATTTAATTTTTTTAAAAACAGCAATGACATGTTTTGTTTTGTTTTGTTTTGAGACGGGGTCTTGCTCTGTTGCCCAGGCTGGAGTGCTGTGGCATGATCATGGCTCACTGCAGCCCCTACCTCCCAGGCTCAAGCAATCCTCCCACTTCAGCCATCTGAGTACCTGGTACTACAGGCATGGACCACAATCCCCAGCTAATTTTTTTGATTTTTAGTAGAGATGAGGTCTCATTATGTTGCCTAGGCTGATCTTGAACTGCTGGGCTCAAGCAGTCCTCCTGCCTTGGCGTCCCGAAGTGCTGGGATTACAGTGAGCCACTGTGTGCCTGATCAGTGACATGTTTCTTTGTGTCCCATGCCATAGTAAGATCATATGACTCTTCCTGTTTTCTATTCTGGTAACACTCCTCCTAACTGCCTGCAGCCTTTGGGACATGTTTTATTTCTTTTAGATAGTGGGAAAACTGTAGACAATCAAAGGTAAGATCCAGTTAGACCTGCAGTTCTGCTGTTGTCAAGCCTGTATTACACTGATTCCTGTTGTCATTCCAATGTGATATCAAACTCAATATCCTCGCAACGAAAACATTTGAGCCTGGAATACTTAGAATTTTATACTAACTAGCCACAGCAGGTGTTTAGGCTTGTAGAAATTAGTTTATAGCTCTTCAAAAATGTCCATCTACTTTATTTTTATTTATTTTTAGTTTTTATTTTTTATGGAGGCTTGCTCTATTGCCCAGGCTGGAGTGCAGTGGCGTGATCTCAGCCCGCTGCAACCTCTACCTCCCAGGTTCAAGCAATTCTCCTACCTCAGCCTCCCGAGTAGCTAGGACAACAGGCATGCATCACTATGCCCAGCTAATTTTTGTATTTTTAGTAGAGATGGGGTTTCACCATGTTGGCCAGTCTGGTCTCGAACTCCTGACCTCAGGTGATCCACCTGCCTCAGCCTCCCAAAGTGCTGGGATTACAGGCGTAAGGCACCACACCTGGACCAAAAATGCCCATCTACTTTGCGTCTACAGGCTTGTTTTGGTGGAGCAGCAATGTGTTTATCAATCAGGCCCTTTGCATCTTATGTCCATAAGGTATAAATCTATCTTATAGACTATCAATGTCTAAAATGTCTGTCATTTTTAAATGCTTGGAAGTACCTTGGATATCACCAGAAGTTTAACTCTTCTTTCTAAGGGAAAATGCTTTTAAAGCCCAGAAAAAATTCAAACTTGTGAAATCAAAGTTGGATTCAAAATAACATTTTTTTAGTAAAGAAATTAAAGGAAATCCTATTTAATTTTAGTAAAGAAATTAACGAAATCCTATTTAATTTGGCTGTTTTTCTGGTGGATTTTTTTTTAAACTCTGAAGCAGTCTTATTTCCAAAATATAAGTCACTTTGTTTTACTGTATGAATATTCTGTCACAACCTACACATGGCATGGAACATCTCTGATGCAGTCAGTTCATCCTTACAGCCTCTTCACAGATCATCAGAAGGTTTTGGAGAAAGAACATATTTCTACGTTACTGTAATCCCTTTCTCCATTCTCATCCTTAATCCTTAATGTATTTCCAAATTAGAAAAGAACACTCTTTTTATCTCGCCCTTTCAGAATGTGATTTAACAGCAGGTCAAGATTTTAACATCTTTGCTATGGATAGCAACCATGAGAAGCATTTTGGAGGCACATGTCTAAGCTATCTCCTTGCATTTATATAAAGTAAAAAATTTGGCCAGGCACGGTGGCTCACACCTGTAATCCCAGCACTCTGGGAGGCCAAGACAGGCGGATCACCTGAGGTCAGGAGTTTGAGACCAGCCTGGCCAACATGGTGAAACCCCATCTCTACCAAAAATACACAAATTAGCCCGGCGTGGTGGCAGGCACCCGTAATCCCAGTTATTCTGGAGGCCAAGGCAGGAGAATCTCTTGAACCTAGGAGGCAGAGGTTTCAGTGAGTTGAGATCTTGCCACTGCACTCCAGCCTGGGCCACAGAGCGAGACTCCATCTCACAAATAATAATAATAATAATAAAGTAAAAACTTTTAATAAATTGCTTCTGCACATTTTGGAGAAACTGAGAAGTGACCTCAAACTTCCATTATGAGGCTAGGTGTGGTGGTTCACGCCTATAATTGCAGCACTTTGGGAGGCTGAGGTGGGCAGATCACCTGAGGTCAGGAGTTTGAGGCCAGCCTGGCCAACATGATGAAACCCCTTCTCTACTAAAAGCACAAAAATTACCCAGGCATGGTGGCACGTGCCTGTAATCTCAGCTACTCGGGAGGTTGAGGCAGGAGAATCACTTGAACCTGGGAGGTGGAGGTTGCAGTGAACCGAGGGAGACTGTCTCAAAAAGCAAACAGACAAAAACAAAAACAAAAACAAAACAAAACAAAAAACAAAAGGCTTCCATTATGAAAGCCTCAATATCATAGGTCAGTAAATCATCCCTCATCTCATGATATTGTGTACAGGTGTGCAGGATTTAGCAGGTGGGATCTTTTTTATTTTTTAGTAAGAAGTTTATAGACTGAATGATATTTGCTAGAATTTGTGTTTGCCCTGTCGGCTGACTATGCAAGATGAGATGGGCCAGGTTTGGTTTGTATTTGGATAAGATATCAACAATCTTTTGTCTTACGTTTTTCTGTGAATTTGTTAGAAAATCTGCATAGACAGTAAGATGAACAGCTAAATTTTTGTTTGTTTATTGTTTGTTTGTTTTTGAGGCAGAGTCTTGTTCTGTCACCCAGGCTAGACAGAACTCAATCTCGGCTCACTGAAACCTCTGCCTCCTGGGTTCAAGCATTTCTCCTGCCTCAGCCTCCCGAGTAGCTGGGATTACAGGCGTGCACCATCATGCCTGGCTAATTTTTGTATTTTAAGTAGAGATGGGGTTTCTCCATGTTGGCCAGGATGGTCTCTATTTCCTGACCTCATGATCTGCCCACCTTGGCCTCCCAAAGTGCTGGGATTACAGGCATGCGCCTGGCCAAAACAATATTTTTTTAACAGCCGGACATGGTGGCCCATGCTTGTAGTCCCACTTACTTGAGAGGCTGATGTGGATCTCTTGAGCCTGGAAAGTCGAGGCTACAGTGAGCTGTGATTGTGCCACTGCATTCCAGCCTGGGTGACAGAGTGAGATCTTGTCTCAACAAAGCAAAACAAAACAAAATAAAACAAACAAAAACAATATATCTTGAACAGAGTGAACTTTAAAAACAAAGCAGGGATGACATTATGGAAAATAGTAGAGTAGGAAGCTCCAAGAATTGGTCTATTTACTGAAGCAACCAATGGAATCAACTTTTTGGATCTCTAGAATTGAAAAAAAAAAAACTATAGTAACCGAAGTACTATGGAATGAAGAAAGAGACTGCTAAATAAAGCAGCATTTAAGGTCAGGCCATTAGCTGATGACTGAGATAACAGAAAACACTTCAGTGACCACACATGACAAGAAATGTAGTATTTACAAAGCTAGTTTGGAAAAGTCAATAAACAAATTGATGACTGCAGCCTGAAGTAAGCAACAACAGCAAATGGGGTGCAGAATCTGATTTCAGAGTTACCATCTTATAATATTCAGTGTGTCTAGTTTTCAAGAAAATAATTACAAGGCATATGAAGAAATAAGAAAGGCAATTTATAGAAAAGAGAAAAAGAAATCAATAGAAACCATACCATAAAAGTGCAGACATTGGACTTACTAGACAAAAACTTTAAGTTAACTGTTTTAAATATACCCAAAGAGCTAAAGGAAACCAAGAGAATAATGTTTAAACAAACAGAGAATATCAATAAAGAGACAGAATTTATATTTTAAAAAAGAAACCAAATAGATGTTCTAGAGCTGGAAAGTACAATCACTGAAATGAAAAACTTACAAGAGGTGTTCCTCAGCAGATTTAAACAGCCAGAATAAAGAATTAGCAAAACTGCCAGGTGCAGTGGCTCACGCCTGTAATCCCAGCACTTTGGGAGGCCGAGGCAGGTGGATCATGAGGTCAGGAGTTTGAGACCAGCCTGACCAATATGGTGACACCCTGTCTCTACTGAAAATACAAAAATTAGCCAGGCGTGGTGGCATGTGCCTGTAATCCCAGCTACTCAGGAGGCTGAGGCAGGAGAATGGCTTGAACCCAGGAGGCGGAGGTTACAGTGAGCTGAGATCGTGCCACTGCACTCCAGCCTGGGCAACAGAGTGAGACGCCATCTCAAAAAAAAAAAAAAAAAAAAAAAAAAAAAAAAAAAAAAAAGAAAAGAAAAAGGAAAGAAAGAAAAAGAATTAGCAAACCTGAAAATAGTCAACTGGAATTATTCAGCCTGAAGGACAGAAAGAAACCAGAATTCAAAAAAGAGGGAGCCAGGCAGGTATGGTCGCTCACACCTGTAATCCCAGCACTTTGGGAGCCTGAGGCAGACAGATCACAAGGTCAAGAGATTAAGATCATCCTGGCCAACATAGTGAAACCCCATCTCTACTGAAAATACAAAACTTAGCTGGATATGGTGGCATGCGCCTATAGTCCCAGCTATTTGGGAGGCTGACGCAGGAGAATCGCTTGAACCCAGGAGGCGGAGGTTGCGGTGAGCCGAGATTGCGCCACTGCACTCCAGCCTGGTGACAGAGTGAGACTCTGTCTTGGGGGGGAAAAAAAACAACAAACAGAGGGAGCCTAAGAGACCTGTGGAACACAATCACGCATGTCAACATGTACGTTTTGGGAGTCCCAGAAAGAGAAGAGGCATGGGAAGAATGAATATTTGAAGAAATAATGGCCAAAACCTTTCCAAATTTGATGAAAGATATGAATCTACCCATCCAAGAAACTCAATGAACTGTACATAGGATAAACTCAGAGATCCACAATGTGACACATTCAAATAAAATACAAATCAGACCATGTCCACTTCTCTGCTCAAAATCCTGCAATAATTATTCATCTCACTTAAAGAAAAACTCAGTCTTACAATATGCTTTGAGGCCCTTTATGATCCTCCCACCCCTGCCACATTGCCTTTCTGACCCCCCTCTCCTGGCACACTGCCTCATTCTTTCTGCTCTCTCTCTTGCCATGCTGGTCTCCTTGCTGTTCTTCAGACTCATCAGGTACACTCCCACCTCAGACCCTTTGCACCAGTTCTCCCCTCTGCCTGGAACACTATCCCTCACATGTCTTCATGGCTCACTCTCTCACCTCCTTCAGGTCTTTGCTCACAGTCCATCTTCTCAATGAAGACTCTCATAACTGCCCTTCCAATACCCAATCCTCCTCATTCTGTCCTACTTTTTTCTTTTGTTCCAGAGTTCTTATTACTTTCTAATGCAATATATAATTGACTTCTTTATCATGAATATTGTTTTTTGTCTGTACTACCTACAAGCTCCATGAGGTCAGGGATCTTTTTTTGTTCATTGTTGAATGCCAAGAGCCTAGAACACTGGCTGGCATATGACAGATACTCAATGAATACTTGCTGAATAATTTAATTAGTGTGTATTCTCTTGGTTTTTATGCGTTCTTGCAAAATATGTACGTGTATTTTATGTAAACATAGTACATATTTCATTTATTCATTCAAATGCAATATAATTCTTACATTTCTCCTTCAGAACTATATTTCTAAAATCTATCCATGTTTCTATGTTTTGTATTTTGTTATTGTGGTGAAGTGCTCCATGGAGTGTGTCTACCACATTTTACCTCTCCACACTCCAAGAATGGACGTTCTCCCTGCTACCATGAGTAACATACGATGAACATTTTCATACATGTTCCTGTGTGAGGGTTCTACCAGGAGCAAGACAGCTGGATCATGAGGTATGTATGTGTCAGAGAGTTCAGAAACAGATGCACATTTCAGCCAACATGACTCTAATCAGTTTTTGAATTGTTACCAATCTTATAGTTGTAAAGGACTACCTCATGGGTGTTTTAATGTACATTTCTCTGATTACTAGTGAATTTGAGCATCTTTTCCTATATACACGTGGGGTTTATAGGTAATATCCTGAAAATTGCATGTTTGAATCTTTTGTCCTTTAATTAGGTTGCTATCTTTTTCCTTATTAAATTGCAAGAGTTTATACACAGTCTCAATTTTTCTACATATTCTCCTGTTTATTTTAGATATCGTAAACCTCTTTTCTCATTCTGTACACATCTATGCATTTTGTCTATGGTACCCTTATTTGAATTGAAACTCTTTATGTTAACATAAAATTTTTCAATTTTTTATCTTTAGAGATTGAAGACACTCCCTACCCTGGATTACAAAGATGGGACACTGCATTTTCTTCTATTTTATACTTTCACCCTTCTTTTTTTTTTTTTTCTTTCTGAGATGTAGTTTCGTTCTTGTTGCCCAGGCTAGAGTGCAATGGTGTGATCTCAGCTCACTGCAAACTCTACCTCCTGGGTTCAAGCAATTCTCCCGCCTCAGCTTCCTGAGTAGCCAGGATTATAGGTGTGTACCAGCACACCCAGCTTATTTTTAGTAGAAATGGGGTTTCACAGGCCAGGCTGGTCTTGAACTCCTGATCTCAAGTGATCCACCCACCTCAGTCTCCCAAAGGGCTGGTATTACAGGCATGAACCACCATGCCTGGTCTTTTTACCTTTCAGATTTAGAACTTTCATTTATCTGGAGTCCACCTTTGTGTATGGTATTAGGTAGGGCTCTAAACTTTGTTTTCTTTCTTCTTCTTCTTCTTGTTTGTTTTTATTTTTGAGACAGAGTCTTGCTCTGTTGCCCAGGCTGGAGTACAGTGGTGTGATCTCAGCTCACTGCAACCTCCACCTCCTGGGTTCAAGCAATTCTCTTGCCTCAGCCACCCAAGTAGCTGGGATTACAGATGTGTGCCACCACATATGGCTAATTTTTGTATTTTTAGTAGAGATGGGGTTTCACCATGTTGGCCAGGCTGATCTTGAACTCCTAGCCTCAAGTGATCTGCCCACCTCAGCCTCCCAAAGGGTGGGATTATAGGCATGAGCCATCACACCCAGCCTGAATTTTGTTTTCTCTGAGTATCTGTTAAACAATCTGTCCTGTCCCCCACTGATTTGCCGTAAACCCTGGGTCTGTGACTGAACTCTTTATTATATGCTATTACTCTATTTATTCTTAAACCAATGGTTGTTACCATGCCTTATGGTGTGTCTTAATATCTGCTAAGTCCTACCTCTTTACTCTTTGTTAAGATTGTCTCAGATATTTATTAATATTTACTTTTTCAAATAGATTTTAGAATCATTTTTTAAAGTTGACTACAAAACCAAAATAATTTTTTTTTTTTTTTTTTTTTTTTTTTTGAGACGGAGTCTGGCTCTGTCACCCAGGCTGGAGTGCAGTGGCGCGATCTCGGCTCACTGCAAGCTCCGCCTCCCGGGTTTACGCCATTCTCCTGCCTCAGCCTCCCGAGTAGCTGGGACTACAGGCGCCCGCCACCTCGCCCGGCTAGTTTTTTTTGTATTTTTTAGTAGAGACGGGGTTTCACCGTGTTAGCCAGGATGGTCTCGATCTCCTGACCTCGTGATCCGCCCGTCTCGGCCTCCCAAAGTGCTGGGATTACAGGCTTGAGCCACCGCGCCCGGCCCCAAAATAATTTTTACAAAGTCCCTCTATAGATCAATTTTGGGGGAACTCACATCTGAACAATATTGAGTCATTTGTCCTACTTTCTACACTTATTTAGGTGTTAATCTCTCAAAATTTTTTTTTTTTGTACTGTTCAGAGGACAAGGTTTATACATGTTTTAAGCTTATCCCCTTGTGTATGCTGTTTTTATTCTAAGTAGCATTTTCTTTTATCTTCAATTTCCTTTCTTTTGCTAGTCTATTGAAATATATATTTGACCAAGTATCCTGTGACTCTGATACACTCACTTATTAGTTCTAGTAGATTTTTTGTAGATTACACAGCCAATCATGATGTTTGTAAATAAAGACAATTTTCCTTCTTCCTTTCTTTTTCTTGCCTTATTGTACTCGCTAGAACCATGGCATAATAGAAGTGGTCAGTGTGAACATTCTCGCCTCAGACCTGATGTTAAGGGTAAAGTTTTGAATTACCATTATTATGCTAGCTATAGTTTTATATTATCATATAACATTATTATATATTACATAATATTCTATATATTATCGTAACAGATTATGTAACGTTGTGAGCTATACTTTTTAAAAACATATCCCTTATCAGATTAAGAAAGTTTCCTTTTGCTCCCAGTTGCTAGAGTTTTTATTATGAATGGGTGTTGAGTTTCATCATACCCTTTTCCTGCATCTATTGAGATTATCATATAACTTTCTCCTTTATTCTGCTAATATGATGAATTATATTGATTGATGTTCAAATGTAAAATCAATCTTTTTTTTGAGACGGACTCTTGCTCTTGTTACCCAGTGCAATGGCACGATCTTGGCTCACTGCAGCTTCCACCTCCCAGGTTCAAGAAATCCTGCTACCTCAGCCACCGAGTAGCTGTGATTATAGGCGCCCATCACCACGCCTGGCTAATTTTTTTTGTATTTTTAGTAGAGATGGGGTTTACCATGCTGGTCAGGCTGGTCTCGAACTTCTGACCACAGGTGATCCACCTGCCTTGGCCTCCCAAAGTGCTGGGATTATAGGTATGAGCCACCACGCCCGGCCAAAATCAATCTTACATTCCTGGGAATGTAATGGTAATGGTGTGCCATCTTTTTTCTATATTGCTGCATTACTTTTTGTATATTTCTGGATTCAATTTGCTAATGTTTTGCTAATTATTTATTTATTTGTTATTTTTATTGTTTTTAATTTTTAGAGATAGGGTCTTGCTATGTTGCCTAAGCTGGATTTGAACTCCCAGGCTCAAAGGATCGTCCCACCACAGGCTCCTGGGTAGCTGGGACTATAGGCATGCCACCATACCTGGCTATTGCTAAGGACTTTGCATCTGTGTTCATGAAGACGTTGGTTTGGAGCTTTCATTTCTTGTAATGTATTTGTCTGGTTTTGGTATCAAGGTCATGCTTGCATTAAATTAGCTGGAAAGGTTTCAGCCTCTTCTATTTTCCAAAACAGCAGATAAATTTGGAACCACTTCTTTGAATGTTTGATAAAATTCACCAGTGGAGCCACTTATGCCTAGATTTTCCTTTATGGGAAAGTTTTAAATTACAAATTTAATGTGAGACATAGAGTTATTTAGGTTTTCTATTTCTTCTTGTTTTGTTTGTTTGTTTGTTTGTTTTTAGATGTAGTTTAACTCTTAATGCCCAGGCTGGAGTGTAATGGCATGATCTCGGCTCACTGCAACCTCTGCCTTCCAGGTTCAAGCGAATCTCCTGCCTCAGCCTCCTGAGTAGCTGGGATTACAGGCATGCGCCACCACGCCTGGCTAATTTTTTTGTATTTTTTTAGTTGAGACGGGGTTTCACTATGTTGGTCAGGCTCGTTTCGAACTCCTGACCTTGTGATCTGCCCGCCTCGGCCTCCCAAAGTGCTGGGATTACAGGCGTGAGCCACCGCGCCCGGCCTCTTCTTGTGTTCTTTATACGTCCCCAGGGCCTGGCCTCATAGACATTCAGTAAACATCAGCTGAGTGAACCGCAGGCACTGCGGGAGTTCCCTGGGGTTGGGGTCTCTCCACCCCAAGATAGGGGCCAGGAGGGCTACCAAGTCTGTTCAGCGTGAAGCCTTAGCCTCAGCCCTCTCCCCCAACCCTGGCCAGCCCAGCCCACTAGCGCTCCAATTATATTTTAAAGAGAATCTAAAATAAGAAAATATGTCTTTTATTTGCCCGCACATTTATTATTTCTGGTACTCATCTTTGTGTAGATGCCAGTTTCTTTTTTAGTATCATTTTCCTTCTACCTGAAAAACTTTCAGCATTTATTGTAGTGCAAGTCTGATGGTTATTAATTACATCATCTTTATTTCTCCTTCATTTTTGAGAATTGTTTTTATTTTTACTTTCAGCACTTTATTATTATTATTATTATTATTATTATTATTATTATTATTATTTTGAGATGGATGTTCACTCTTGTCACCCAGGCTGGAGTGCAGTGGCGTGATCTCAGCTCACTGCAACCTCTGCCTCCTAGGTTCAAGCCTCAGCCTCCCAAGTAGGTTGGATTACAGGTGCCCGCCACCACACCTGTCTAATTTTTGTATTTATAGTAGAGACGGGGTTTCACCACGTTGGCCAGGCTGATCTCGAACTCCTGACCTCAGATGACCTGCCCTCCTTGGCCTCTTAAAGTGCCGGGATTAGAGGCCTGAGCCACTGGGCCTGGCCAGAAATTTGCATATTGAGGGCAGGCACAGTGGTACATGCCTGTAATTTCAGTGCTTTTGGAGGTCAAGGTGGGAGGATCCCTTGAGGCCAGGAGTTTGAGACCAGCCTAAAAGATACCTTCTCTCTCTAAAAAAAAAATTTTTTAAGAAGTATATGGCAATCTTGTTGAACTCTCTTATGAATTCTAATCTGTTGTTGATTATATTGGGTTTTCTTGGAAGATTATTATATTTATCTACAAATAATGATGGTTTTATCTCTTCCCTTTTAAATTATACACTTATGTTTTTATTTATCTTGTAGTTTTGCCTATCTATGAGTTCTAATACTGTTAAATGGCAGCTGAGATAGTGATACTTTTCTCTTCCTCAATCTTAAAGAGCCCACATGTAAAATTTCCCCATTAAGCTTAGTGTTTCTGTGGGGGTTTGGTAAGTGCTTCTACCATTTCACCAAATTCCCTCCATTCCTACTTTGCTAGTCTCAAAAATTAGTTAATTAAGTCTCAATGTACAGATATTTAACTTTACCAAGTGCCTTTTAAAAAGCCAAAGGGGGCTGGGCCCAGTGGTTCACCTCTATAATACTGGCACTTCGGGAGGCCAAGGCAGAAAGATTGCTTGAGGACAGGAGCACAAGACCAGCCTGGGCAACATAGCAGGACCCTGTCTCTACACACACACACACACACACACACACACACACGCGTGCGCGCGCACACAAATTAGCCGGGTGTGGTGGTGCGTGCCTGTAGTCCCAGTTACTCAGGAGGCTGAGGTGGGAAGATTACTTGAACCTGGAAGGTTCGAGCAGCAGTGAGCTATGATTACACCACTGTACTCCAGCCTGGGTGACACAGTGAGACCCTGTCCCATAAATAAACAGCTAAAATAAATTTACTGAAAGGATTTCCATGATGCATGCATTCAGTGTATGGCTGGTGAAACAGGCTTGGGAATAAGCAGGAGGCAGGACAGCCTGGGTGCATGATGTCATGGCTCATGGAAAGTCCCATCAAGACACCACTACTGAACGGGTAGGTTCCATCTTTCTGAAATCTCTTTGCCTCGGTTTTTTAAAAGTTAAGAGACTATTTTTTAGAACAGTTTTAGGTTCACAGATAAATTGAACAGATAGTACAGTTTCCATCTACCCTCCTGCTTCACCCGACACAGTATCTCTTATTATTAACATCCTACATTAGTGTGATACATTTGTTACAACTGATGACTCAATACTGATACATAATTATTATTAATTAAGGCTCAACATGGTGGCTCAGGCTGGTAATTCCAGCACTTTGGGAGGCTAAGGCAGGTGGATCTCTTGAGGCTAGGAGTTTGAGACCAGCCTGGCCAATATGGTGAAACCCCATCTCTACCAAAAATACAAAAATTAGACAGGCATGGTGGTGCATGACTGCAATCCCAGCTACTTGGGAGGCTGAGGCAGAAGAATCGCTTGAGCTCGGGAGGTGGAGGTTGCAGTGAGCCGAGATCCCACTACTGCACTCCAGCGTGGGCTCCGTCTCAGGAAAAAAAAAAAAAAGGCTCTTTTTTCTTTGTCAAAGATCAATTCACTATATTTGTGTAGGTCTACTTCTGGACTCCCGATTCTATTCCATTGATCTATTTCACTATTCTTTCACCAATACCACATTGTCTTTTTTTTATTATTTTAATTTGTTAGAGATGGGGTTTCACCCTGTTGCCCAGACTGGTCTTGAACTCCTGAGCTCCCATTCTGGCCTCCCAAAGTGCTAGGATTCCAAGCGTGAGCCACTGCGCCTGGCCCAACATTGTGTCAGGCAGTGTCAGTCCTCAGACTTTGTTTTTCTTCTTCTTCAGTATTGTGTTGGCTATTTTGGGTCTTTTGCCTTTACCTATACATTTTAGAATCCATCTGTCAATATCCACAAAAGAACTTTCTGATATTTTGGTTGGGATTGCATTGAATGGATTGATCAACTTGGAAAGGACTGACATTTTAACAATCATCCTCTACATGAATCCATGAGTCTCTCTCCATTTATTTAGATTTTTATTTGTCTCATCAGAGTTTTATGTACTCATATAGATCTTGTACATATTTTGTTAATCCTCCTCCCTTAGCCTCCTGAGTAGCTAAAACTACAGGTGTATGCCACCACACCTAGCTAATTTTTTTTACTTTTCGCAGAGATGGGGTCTCACTATGTTGACCAGGCTGGTCTCGAACTTCTGGGCTCAAGCAATTCTCTTGCCTCTGCCTCCCAAAGTGCTGAGATTACAAGCTTTGAGCCACCGCACCTTGCCAGAATTTTCTAAATAGATATCATGTTATATGTGAACAAAGGCAGTCTATTTCTTCCCTCCCTATCTCTCTCTCTCTCTCTCCCTCTGTGTGTGTGTGTGTGCATGCACACACATTTTTTTTTCTTTTGAGACAGGATCTCACTCTGTCACCCAGGCTGGAGTGCAGTGGTGTGATCATGGCTCACTGTAGTCTCAAACTCCTGGGCGCAAGCCTCAAACTCCTAGGCACAAGCCATCCTTCCACCTCAGCCTCCTGAGTAGCTGGGGACTGCCCCTGTCTAATCTTTTTGATTTCCTTTTTTGTAGAGATGGGGTCTCACTGTGTTGCTCAGGCTGGTCTCCAAGTCCTGGGCTCAAGCAATCCTCCCACTTCAGCCTCCCAAAGTGCTGGGATTACAGGTATGAGCCACCACAGCCAGCTAATTTTTGTATTTTTATTTTTGTAAAGATGCAGTTCTGCCATGTTCTTGGCCTCCCAAGAACAATTCTTTTTACTCTGAGATGTTTCAAATGTATAGAAAAGTACAGAGGGTAGTATAAAAACCACCCACATGGCCAGTGCCCCGCTCCGTCAAATTACCTTCCGACTGCTAAACCTGCAAGCTGAATGCCTGCCCCATAGAGGTTAAGAGTCAGACTGCCTGGGCTCAAATCCTAAATCCACTTACTTAGCTTCCTGTGCCTCAGTTCCCTCCTCTGTCAAAAGACGGACATAAGAGTGCCCACCTCATAGGGTCGGGAGCAGTGAATGAACTCATATATGTAGATGGCTTCGAGCAGTGCCTGGCACACAGTGAGTACTCAATGAAAGCCAGCTCTTATCAGTTCATCTTCTCTCTTGACTCAACGGAATAGATAATAATCTGCTATAAGGCCAACCCCTTTGGAGGAGTTCCAGATCCTTCGCCTCCCATCTACTCAGGGATGGCACTTGTGATTAACCCTTCTCTACTGGAGGCGACAACTGGCATCTAAACAGGCTGCTCCCATTTCAAACACTCACACACACCTTCCCAATATGCCAAATACCCTCTAGCTACTGCCCTCTGCCTCCCTCCTCCTTTCACAGCCATCAGGACAGAGTGGCTGTTGCGTGTTCTCTTCATTGCCGCCCATCCCACTGGCCCCTCAGCCAGCTGTGAACCACTTCCAGCTCCCCACTCCCCTTACCCGCTCTTCTGATATCATCAACCTCCTCCTTGAGACATTGCACAGCGGGTGCGTCTCAGTCCTCACCCTGCCCTGACTACAAATCCACAGCAAGATTTGACCTTGCTGACTGCTCTCTCCTCCTTGAACCCTCCCCCAGTTCTCCCCACACCCAACTCAGGGTACACTCTCTCTGCACTGCTTCCCACCTCCCTCTGACCCCTCTCTCACAGTTGCTGCCTGGACCTTTGCCCCATGTTCCCTCCTTCCTTTCCTGGACCATCTCACCCATGCCAATGGCTCCACTTATCGCAAGAAGCTGAGTACTCACAATTTACATCTCCAATCCCTGCTTCTTTACTGATTTTTCCGATCTATGTTGCTGACTATGGCTAGGACTGCTCTTCCTAGATGTCTCAAAGACACTCAAACTCAGCATGATCACAATTAAGCTGGTGGCACAACCACTTTGGAGAACTGCTTGGCAGCCTCTTCTAAAGCCAAACATGTGCCCACCGGGCGGCACACAATTCCACCCGCAGATACCCAACAACAGCATAGACGCAGGCACTGAAAGACATGTACAGGAATGCTCATAGCAGCACCGCTCATGATAATCCCAAACTGGAAACTACCCAAATGCCCATCAACAGTAGAACAGAAAAATAAATAATGATATATTCATATGAGAAAATATCTGCATTACAGCAATGAAAATGAACAATCTATAAATATAGCCAACGACATGTATAAATCTCACAATATAATGCTGAGCAAAAGAAGCCAAAAAGAAAAGAATACAGCCCTCCCTTGTCCATGGGAGATTGGTTCTAAGACCTTCCTCGGATACCAAAATCTGTGGATGCTCAAGTCCCTGATATAAAATGGAGTAGTATTTGCAGATAACCTACGCATATCTTCCCACATACTTTAAATTATCTCTAGATTATTTATAATACCAAATAATATGTAACTATTATTATATAAGTAATTGTTATGCTATATTATTTAGGGAATAATGACAAGAAAAAAAATAGTCTATATGTGTCCAAGCACAGATGCAATTATTTTGCTGAATAATTTCGATCCAAGGTAGGGTGAATCCATGGATGCAGAACCCATGGATACGGAAGAGGGCTGACTGTATATGCTATACATTTCCATTTATACAAAAGTAAAAAACATGCAAACCTGATCTGTGGTGCTAGGAGTGGAGACAGTGTTTACTCTCAGGGAGTAGGAACTGGAAGGGAGGGTGAGGGGGCTTCTGAGGTTTGGATATTGTTTCCTAACCTGCTGCTCAGCCTGGGTGCTGGTTGCACAGCTATGTTTGATTCATACAAACCCTTTAATTAGGACTTGTGCACTTTTCTGCAGATATGTTAGACTCCAGTGGAAAAAAAACCTGACACATTCTTTTCCCCATCAAGCATCTCCTCTTTCTGGTGTTCTCTTTATTTCAGAGAACGGCCCCAACTTTCCACCCAGTTACCCCAGTCAGAAGCGCAGGGGTCATTCCCCCACTTCCCTTCTCTCTGCCATTCATATCCAGTCCATTCCCCAGCCCTGTCCCTCTGATCTCCTCAGTGGCTCTCAAATCTACCCACTGCTCTCCACTTCCACCCACTTCTCTTCTCTCTGGCATTAGCCAGCACTGCCTCTTCCTTAACCCAGACTCGATTCCCTTTGCTTGAGCTTCTGCAGTAGCCTCATATCTGGGCCCCTCGCCCCCAATCTTATAATTTCTGATTCGTCTCCACACAGCAGCCAGAGGGAGCCTTCTAGAACGAAAACCCAATCATGACCCTCCCCTGGTTAAAATCTTCCAGCGGTTCCCTGCAGCCTCTAAGTAAAGCCCATTCTCCTACTTCAGGCTTCTAAGTGCTCTGAGTCCTGGGTCCCTGCTTCACCTTTAGGTACCCCCCAACCACCCCTACAAATGCTATGCTTCACCCTTGAGAGAAAAGAGTCCTAGAATTTACAATCATGGAGCATCAGAGTTTGGATGGACTGCAGAGGCTATCTAAGAATCCACTTTTTGATTTACATATAAGAAACCCAAAAGAAAGCGCCACTGGTTGGACAAAGGTGGGTGGAAGGAGGGGGAAGTGGCAGTTTCCAGGGGCCGGGAACCGTCTCCTTTCCCTCATCCCTGTTTTTCCAAGCCAAGTCCCACACATCCTTCACTTCTCACTTCAGATATCCTCCTGCCCCCTGAAGGGTTCAGGCCCCCTGAGGCTGGCATGGCGGCAAGTGGTGTCCCATCACAGCACACATCACATGATGGCGAAGCTGTCGCTAAGTGTCCGCACCCCCTGCTGGAACGTGGGCTTCACCGAGAGGGTCCTGGTCTGTCTTGTTCATCACTACATCCCCAGCACCTAGCATGGACCAGATACATAGCAGAGACTCAGCAAAGATCTGTTGAATGAATGAAGGACTCTGGAAGGAAGTCCAGGCTGCAAAATGCTGGAAGCTTGGGGTGTATCTCCAAGGGAGTTAGTGAAAAGGTCGAGGAGCTCACCCTTGAGAGACAAGAGTCCTAGAATTTACAATCACGGAGCATCAAAGCTTGGACGGACCTCAGAGGCCATCTAAGAATCCAGTTTTTTACTTACAAATGAGAAAACCAAGGGAAAGAGCCACTGGCTGTTCAAAGGTGGGTGGGAAGAGGGAGAGGTGGCAGCCAAAGAGTAACACAAGGTGGTGATGAAAAGTGAATATTTAGTGCCAATAGGGCTCCTCAAGTAAGTAAATTCCTTCTGGGCACGATGGCCCTGCCCCTGCAGGTGACCCACTTCCGGGTCTTCCCAGTGGAGCTAAGCAGGCTCTTTCTCATAATCACCACTAGATGGCGCCACTCCCTAAGGCAATGGAGAAAGCGGGGTCAGCCCACCAGGGCTGGTCCCTCCCTAAGTTTCTCCCTGAGGCCTGACTCTCTCTGAGCCCCACTGCTGTGCCAGTGCCCAGGTGGCATGATGCCTGGGTTCCAGGGAATAGCTTGCTTCAACAGGGTACCTTTTCTCAGTGCTACAGACAGGTAGGCAATGGACTGTGACCTTGGCATTGGCCAGCACTGCCCTTTCTCCCTCCTATCATACTCCCAGAGGCCCCTGACACAGGCTGCCCTACGTCACCCCTCCACCAGAGGCAGGACTCGGCCAGGCTGACACCTGCTCGTCTTGTTGGCCTGGGCAAGGTGGGGTGGGTGCTCTGGTCCCACTGCATCCTCCGGCTACCTCGCCATCCTAAGCTAACAGGTGCCCGCCCAGCAGTTGGTGGCTCCAGTCCTGCCAGCCTGACGAGACCCTTGGGGCCTGCCCCTACCCTGCAGCCCAGTGCCTGCCCCATGCTTCCCACTGTCCTGACTCTGCCCAGCATGCCTGAGCCTCAGCCAGGGGTCCACGGGAGCAGTGCTAAGATGATTCAGCCCCTCTTCAGCATTAGGAAGCCTCATTTATTCGTTTAACAATGGGTCCTGGGTATCTGGAAGGTAGTGGTGAAGTGGATGGGCCCACTCTGGCATCTTGGAGTATGTCATGCAATGGGGGTAGGGGGAAGATGTGCTAACCTCACATTAGCAAACAGTTGTTTAATTGCTTATTTAAGTTCCTACTGTTGCAGTTTCTGTGAACTATGAACCATTTCGAGAGCTCTTCGAATTTCAGAGCAGAGTGGAGCTTAGAAATTATCCTAGTATAATCCACCACCACTGCCCTTTCAAGATTCCAGGATTCCAGAATTCAGCCTAGGGCTCATTCTCTTTACTCAGGAGCCAGGGCTTCTGTGAGGGCCTGGGGAGGGAGGGAGGGAGGTAGACTCCCAGCTCTAAGTCGCCTGCCACTTCTCCATCTCGGTTGATGAATGAATGAGCGGATGAACCCCTGAGAAGGGCTCACCCCATGCTGTCTGTTCTCTAGGGGAGCTGCAGTGAGCGAAAACAGAGGGCACAGTTTGTGGGGCGGGGCGGGGGGAGCTCCAAAGCAGGCCCTCAATGCCACCCCCGCTCCCATCCTGGGAGGGAGCCGGCCCGCCCAGTGCCCTTCCTGCCCCCAACGCCGCAGGCTTTCTTGGCGCCCTCTTGGCAGCAGAACAGAGGGCACCCGGAGCGGGTGGCAACTCGCCCCGCCACGGGCTCAGAGCGGCAGGCGCTGGGCGCTGGGGGGACGCGGAGATAGACAGACAGATAGCGCTCCCCTGGCCTGCCCCCGCCCCCGCCCCCACCTTTCCCACGCGGCGGCCTCCGGGAGTGGCCCAGACCAGGCGGGCACCCACCCCTGCCCCTCAGCCCGCGGACCGTGCCCTCTGTTTCTGCCAACTGCAACTCTCAACGCCCTTTGGATCGCCGGAAGCCTGCTGCGCGAGTCTGACTTTGGAAAGGGGCATACAGCCCCCTGTACACTGCTCTGCCGGGCAGGGTCTTCGGAGGAGACCCCTCCCCGGGGCTCGGCCAGGCGCTGGGCTGGGGAGCTGCAGAGCTCACAGGAACCACGAGGTGGCGCGCTAGCACTGCGTTCGCCCGGCGAGGCAGGGCGCGTGGACACGGGGTGGGGGGTAGCGAGCGGAGCAGGCTGGGAACTGAGATTTGGATTATCTCCCCCAGAGAAAGGCGAGGAGCAAAATGGGGTGTGGGAGGGAGGAATGAGCTAGACGTTGGGAACAGCTAGCATGACCTAGGGGGCCCAGTCTTGTGGGCTAGACAGGACTAAAACCTGGGGGTCCCCATGGAGGGGAGCCATTCTTCAGGGCTTTTCTGGTGGGGGAGGAGTTCAGTGGAGCAGTACAGCTCCCAGGTACTGGGGATGAGGACGGCACTGAGAGGTCTAGACACATCTGCCTAAACCATACATTCACACTAGGATGGCCCTCCACTCACGATGCCTGCACCACACACACACACACTCACACTCCTGCAGGCATGTACATCTGTGGATACTGTGGAACACATGAAATCCTCACATCACACACCCCAGGTACACTCGTCCCATGCACCCGATCCCCAAAAGTGTCCCCAGTCCCCAGTGCTGTCCCATGATACACAGAATCTGCCCTCAGACTTATTGAAGCACACAGTCACAGACAGCCTGTGTCCACCCAACCTCGTGGGGACCCCAGGTCCCTCACTCCCTTCAGCAAGACCGGGCCATCTGTGAAACTGCACACACATAGCTTTGGAGATAGTTCTGGTATCACCGGACAGGCTGCACATTCCCATCAACCCCTAAATCCACACAGGCCTGCTTCCCCTTCTCCAATAGGATCCTCCTAGGGCTAAATTACGTCTTTCATAGGCTCAAGGCACTTTTGCCTGGTGGGCACCTTCCTCCATAAAAAGAAAATTTTTCAAATTACATTTTTGTAATTATGTAATACAATAATATAATAGCAATGACTGCATTGCTATTAAGATAATGTATTAATATCATATATTCAAACATTCTCTTCTACCTAAAAGGTGTTTTCCTTTTCTTCTGATTTGAAGAGAAACCATTTTCAGGGGCCCTGAGTCCTCACCACTTTGGGTACATTTGTGTGCCTGTCATTTGCACAGTGCGTGCACACGCGTGCACACACACACAACCATACTCCACCTTAGACCATCTCCTTCTACAAACACTCAATAGGCAAACTCCCCTCCTTCCCCACCTCACCTAAGCCCATCTCTCATCCCCCAGCCAGAGAAACAGGCTGACAGATCCTGGGGGCTCCGCAGAGCAACCCTTCCCCTCCACCTCCACGCCCCTCCTTCAGAGAACTTATCTGGGCTAGAGCTACAAGAGTAGCAAGGAGGGTGTGTGCGTGTGTGTGTGTGTGTGTGTGTGTGTATTTTGAGTAAAAACAAAGACTGGGGGAAAGAGGAGAGAGAGGAGGGAGGAGTGAAGGAAAAGGGGGGGGAGGGAGGGAGGGAGAGAGAGAGAGAGAGAGAGAGAGAGAGGAGAGCACAGGAGCGAGAGAGCAAGAGCGTGTTTTGCCTGGAAGGCAAGACTTGCAGCCAATCAGCGAGTAGGAGCCTCCCTCGGCGACTCCACTATTGAGTCTATAACCGGCTGGCCGGGCGGAGCTGGCAGCATTTGACTGTGGCTTGGGACGCGAGGAGAGGCGCGCAGCGACCGCCTGACGGCAGGCAATGGTGTAAGCGCCTCTCGGCCTCCCCCTCCCCCAGACGCGGCCGGGTCCTCCCCTCGCCCTCTGGACACACACCCCTGCCTCGTCTCCTCCGCCTCTCCTGCGCTCCGGTCCGCTCCTGTCCTCCGCGGAGGCCAGCCTTGGGGAGGTGCAGTGCCCGCCAGGATGAGTGGCTCCTTCGATCGCAAGCTCAGCAGCATCCTCACCGACATCTCCAGCTCCCTTAGCTGCCATGCGGGCTCCAAGGACTCGCCTACCCTGCCCGAGTCTTCTGTCACTGACCTGGGCTACTACAGCGCTCCCCAGCACGATTACTACTCGGGCCAACCCTATGGCCAGACGGTGAACCCCTACACCTACCACCACCAATTCAATCTCAATGGGCTTGCAGGCACGGGTGCTTACTCGCCCAAGTCGGAATATACCTACGGAGCCTCCTATCGGCAATACGGGGCGTACAGGGAGCAGCCGCTGCCAGCCCAGGACCCAGGTGAGGGCCATGGGGTCGCGAGGACAGTGGGAGACACTGGAAGGTTCCCGAGGGAGGAAAAGGCATGGACTGGAAGCCAAAATATAGGAAAACTTCTAAGAAAAGTACCGCCTGGAGTTAGAGAAGTTGGCGTAGATGACCCTCAGAGGGACCAGGCGACCTTCCAGCCCCGGGTCTGCGAGCATTTGGGGCGCGATGTGCGCGGTGCGCCGCGGTCCCGGATGAGGAGCGGGGTGAGCTGAGAGAGGAAGGGGAGGGCTGTGGGTTGTCAGGAAATCTCCGAATCGAGGTGATTTCGTGGGCATTTCAGCAGGCGATTCTCGATCAGGTCGCAGAGGGCTTGGGGGTAGGCGGCGGGGGCTGGAAACTCTAGGGGCTCTCCTTTGGATAAGGGATGGGGAGACTAGAAGACGTGAGGGGGCAATGAGAGGGACCCACGGAAGTTGTGGGAAAGCGGAGGGAAGCAGCAACTGAGAGGCAGAGAAGCTGAAAAAGGGAAAAGTGAGGCAGCAAGAGAGAAGTGTGGAAAGACAGAGAAAGGACAGAAGAAACAGGAAAGGAAGGAGAGAAGGAAGGGGAGAGGAAGGGGGACAGGGAAAGAAAGAAAGTCTGCACTATCCTTGCGACTTTTCTGAAAACCTAAAGCGATTCAAAAATGAAAAGTTTTTTAAAGGGCGGGGGGTGGGCGGGAAGGAGCGAGAGAAACAAGCAACGACGAGATGGGGCTGGGAAGGGGGCAGCCAGCAGCCGGTCGGCGAGGAGCCCCGAGGCTGGGAGGCGAGCCGGGAAGGCATCGTGAGCGAAGCCGCGGCGGTCCTCGCGCAGGCGGCGGCTGGCGCCGGGGACAGTGCTCCGGAGGCCGGGCGCGGAACTGGGAGCGCCGCGTCGTGGGCCGTGGCCGGGTCCGGCTGTGTGGCCTCGGCTCCTTCCAGGGCCGCGGGCGGCGGAGCGGGCGGCCGGGAATCCCGCGGCGAGTAGGTGGGCGGAAGGGAGGGGCGTCCCGCCGGGCCCTGGAGGGTCGCTGGAGTCGCAGGCAGAGGCTGAGCCGCCCCCTTTCCCGCCCGGTGCGTTCCCCGCAGTGTCGGTGAAGGAGGAGCCGGAAGCAGAGGTGCGCATGGTGAATGGGAAGCCCAAGAAGGTCCGAAAGCCGCGTACCATCTACTCCAGCTACCAGCTGGCCGCCCTGCAGCGCCGCTTCCAGAAGGCCCAGTACCTGGCGCTGCCCGAGCGCGCCGAGCTGGCCGCGCAGCTGGGCCTCACGCAGACACAGGTTGGTGTTTGGCTGCCCAGGGCCGTGGGGGCGCGCGGGATCCCGTAGTTCCCCGGGCGCTGCCGAGCCTGGCTGTCCATTTAAGGGTCCTGCGGGATCCTGGAACTCTTGTCTGGGGGATGGGGGCCTGCGAGGTTCAACTTCGGTCGGAAGTTTCTGCGTTAGCACGTGTACAAGTGAGAATAGTTGTGAACCCGTGCAATTGTGTATGTCTGTCCCAGAGAGAGGTGCTCTCCTTCCCCTACTCCAGGACCTCCAGCTCCCAAGTCCCCCAGCAGCGCTGCTCACTGAGTAGGAGTCCACATCGTGTTTTCCCTCCAGGCTAGGCATGTGTGCAAACTGTGTGCATGTATGGGCGAGTGTGTGTTTGCACACGTGCTGTGTGGGTCTATGTGCACCGGAGGATGCTCACATAGGGAGTGTGATCCTGCCAGGGTCATTGTGCATAACGATGGGGGCACATGTGTGTGACTGTGCGCCCTGAATGCATGTGCGTTCTGAATGCATGTTCAGAAATATGTGCTTGCGTGAAAATACCACATTCCTGCTCAGCACCTGAATACTCAGGCCAAATTCCCTATCTGAAGGAGACGGGGACTCAAAAGTGAGTGTTCTACCCCCACCTCATCCAGTCCTTAAAGCCCCCAGCGGCCTGTCACTGCTCAGGGGAGGAGCAGTGGATGCCTGGCTCCCGCCAGGTGTTGACAGGCGGGCCTAGGTTGTGGCTGTGGCTGTGGCTGCGTGGGGCCCCATCCGCCGGGAATCTGGGTCACCTGGTGAGGAGCTGATTCATTGTTTGTACCAGTCATGGGGTAGGGAGTGGCAGGGGGAGGGGGAGATACCCCAGGGGAAATTTGGGGGAATCATGGCTCACCTGCTCCTGAGTCCCCAGGTCACCCCCATTATCTAACCTGAGCCCAGGAGGACTTCTCCACGCCTGTGTGTGTGAATGTGGGTGCTCATGTTGTGGGGTGCTTATCTGGGTGTATCTGTGTCTGCGTGTATTTTTATCGTCTGGTGTCTGTGTGTGAGGCTGTGAGTGGGAACATGGCTGGGTATGGAGATGTGTATGTGGGTGTGTTTGTCTCTGTATCTGTGCACCTCTGCTTATGGGTGTCTAATGTGAATGAAATGCTACAAACCGCCCATCTCCCACCTCAACGGCTTTTTATTGAGTGCTCACTATATACCAAGCTGCTCTAAGATTTTTATATGTCGTACCTTATTTGAGCCTCAGAGTGACCCTATGAGGCAGGTAATAGTGCTGTTCTCATCCCCATTTTGCAGACAAGAGGAAGGCAAGAACCAGAGAGGTTAAGTAACTTGCCCAAGGTCACGCTTAATAAGCGACAGAGCAGAATTTGGACCCAGGCAGCTGAATGTTGCTAGCCACCGTTCTACCCCAGATGGAAGAAACGATCGGTGTCCTGGGAGTCAGGAGGCCTGTTTTTTGCCTGATTCTTACGTGAAACTGGGTTCTGGCCTTGCTTTTTCTTGGCTGGGTTCTTCCTAGGGTGTTTTGTTTTAGCATTCTGAGAGGCTAACTAGCTACCCCTTTCTTCTCTGGCCCAGGTGAAAATCTGGTTCCAGAACCGCCGTTCCAAGTTCAAGAAACTCTACAAGAACGGGGAGGTGCCGCTGGAGCACAGTCCCAATAACAGTGATTCCATGGCCTGCAACTCACCACCATCACCCGCCCTCTGGGACACCTCCTCCCACTCGACTCCGGCCCCTGCCCGCAGTCAGCTGCCCCCGCCGCTCCCATACAGTGCCTCCCCCAGCTACCTGGACGACCCCACCAACTCCTGGTACCACGCACAGAACCTGAGTGGACCCCACTTACAGCAGCAGCCACCTCAGCCAGCCACCCTGCACCATGCCTCCCCCGGGCCCCCGCCCAACCCTGGGGCTGTGTACTGAGCACCCACCTGACCTGCACCCCTGACAAAGGACCCCAGGACCAGGCAGAAGGCGCCTCCGTCCTAGCCACTCAGGAATCATCGAGGAGCACAGGGAAAAGGAACTCCCTTTCCCCCTCCCTTGCCCCTTCCTCCAGGGACCCAAGCGCTTCCAGATGACATTTGCATGGACCAAGGATGCCCCCTGAACCTCCCTCCCTCTGCCTAGACACTGGGGTGCCCTTCCAGATGTGGGGGCATTCCACCCCAGTGGGGACAGCCGTTCCCCTACATGCTCCAGGAGCCTGGATTGGCGTTAAATGGCTCATCATTTTCCAGCTTCTTAAACTTTAGTGCCTGTTCCCAGACTGGAGACCTTGGGATGGGGGAGAGTGTGGAGGCGGGTCCCGCCTGTGCTGGGGCACCTGGCACTGTGGATCTTATAACTTGCCAGGCCTAGTTCCTCCTGAGCCACTGGTGGTCTCCCCCTGCTTGAGCGGCCCCTCTGCCGAAAAGACAGTGGACATCATGACGAGGACTCCGGGTGGGGACCTGAACTGGTCCCCGCCCTGCACTTCTAGCCCTCATTTAAGATTTGAGGGTGAAACCAAAGAAAACCCCCTAAGTGAGGGAATCTTTTACTATTTGTGGCTTTAGAAGAAAGAACTAAAGGAGCCATCTCTCTCCCCTCTCCTCCGTTCTGAGAGGAGGGCTGGGTCTCAGACGTTTTTCCTAAGGACTTATTTCTTCCACGTCCAGGACTTTGCACAACTTTGGTTTTAAAAGCTGTTGAAAAATAGGAAAACAAAGGGCATTGTTCACAGATAGGGCCAAGTCTCCCCTTGCAAAGGTGCCTCCGTTCTGTCCCCGCCCCCACCTCACCTCCTCTACTCCTCCAGTAAGTTGGCAGTTTTGGTGCCAAACCCCAAATCTCCAAAGAGACATACCAGGGAAGACAAACCCCCAAACACCTCCTTTCCGGTGGCCTTGGAAACAGATTGCTCCGAGCTGGAGAATGTCGGGTGAGGTGCATGGGAGAGGAGGGGAGAGTTAGAACTTGTGCCTTTAGGAGTAAGGGGTAACTGCCTGGAGGGCTGGTGGCACTGCCCCTCCCTGACCCAGACATCCCATCAAAGCTAACTTTCCTCCACCCCTGATGCAGTAAAACATCGAAAAAAAAAGGAGAGGTAGAAGACTGTAGCTATATATATAAATATATAGTAAGTATTTTTTTTTAAGAGCAACAGAGAGAAGCAGCCTCCTCCCTGCTGCGGTTTCCTATTTATGTGGCCGTGTTCCTCCTGGACGGATCTCCCTGTGTGTTTCAAGCTGAGAGATGTGGGCTCCGGCTGGATTTGGGTTTTGTGGGAGGTGCAGGGGCCAAGAGAGACATGGTAGGTCTCCAAGAGTCCCACCGGGCGGGGGCAGGGAGAAGCAAAGCCAGCTCCCACCCCTCCCAGCCTTCTCATTTCTGCTTTCTTACTGGACTCATCTTTATATATAATGTTAATAAAAAAGACGAAAATAACCACTGAGCTCTTTGAACTGGAGGCTGTTGGCAGCTCTTGTGGGGAGGGTCTGAGAGTTGGGGAAGGTGTCCAGTGGGGAGGCACTTCTGAGCTCTGAGGGAGACGGGGCCCCCAGGAAACCACTGCTAAGGTGCTGGGCTGGGCCTGGTCCCTGGTGGCAGGTGCTCCTAAAACCATGGCTGTCCCCCATCTGGGCAGGTCTTTGGGGAGGCTCCCAGCAGCAGCTTCCCTGACTCCTCTGCTTGGCAGCTGGGTGCTCAGAATCAGACAGCTCCCTCTGCACCGCCGCCGGGTCACCTCAGGGCTGCTCTTTGATCTGGAGATCACATGCAGACATGCTTGCACATGTGTGTAACCCCCTGCCTCCACGCCCAGGCACTCCTGGCCCCTCACCCTCCTGTCTGTCCCTTTCAGCTTGGGGTGAGGGTGGGGCCTCAGTCTGGGGGACACCACTGCTCCCTCAGCTGGGAGTGACCTAGCATTGTGATCTAGGCTTGGTGATGGGGGAGGGGTTTGTGTTTACCTTCTCAAGGAGGGCTCAGGCCCTGACTCAGAGCCTCCTCACTGCTGCCACCCTCCTCTTCTAGGTGCCCACCTCCAAGGCTTTGGAGACGGAGAGCTGGAGGTGGCAGAATGAACAGAGGTGTTGAGAGTGACACATCTTGGCACAGACGGGAGACAGCGTGAATGCAGGCACACGCTTGTGAAGCTACCTCTCTCTCACATGCATGCATCAAGACACACAATGACATCTCCCCATCGTCACACACACATGGGCTCCCACTTGAGACAAACCTGTCGTCTGCAGACACATCCACAGACGCAAACACACACCTGAGACATGTTGGCGTCACACGAGGTACAAAGCCAAAGCCATAACACTCCAAGAGTTGCGGGCTGCCAACACACAGGTGCACAGACACACATCACTCAAGTCACCCTAGCATCAGACACATATACACACACATACACACGCACACATAGAAGCAGAGCAGCTCCCTGTGATGGAAAAAGTCAGACAGAAAATCAGCAGCATGGCCCGGCATGGCATCTCACACCTATAATCCTAGCACCTTGAGAGGCCAAGGTGGGCGGATCATTTCGGCCTAGGAGCTCGAGACTAGTCTGGACAACAAGGTGAAACCCCGTCTCCACAAAAAACACAAAAATTAGCCGGGTATGGTGGCATGCACCTGTAGTTCCAGCTACTCGGGAGGCAGAGGTGGGAGGATTGCTTAAGCGTGGGAGGTGGAGGCTGCAGTGAGAAGTGATCACACCACTGCACTCCAGCCTGGGCGACAGAGCAAGACCCTGAAAAAAAAAAAAAAAAAAAAGAAAGAAGAAGGAAAGAAAGAGAGAAAGAAGAAGAAAAGAAAACATTACCGAGGTGACCCAGCTCAAATAGGAACCTGTGTCAAGGCCCTCAGTTACCCCATCTGTCAAATGGTGATAACCAGATCCCCACCCTGTTGGCCTCTGGGGCTGTTTTGAGGCACACAGCAGACTAAGGATGAGGCAGAAGGAGCGGGTCTCAAGCTCACGGAAGGGATTTGTTGGATGCTCGCAGCCACACAGATGAGGGGTCCTCCAGCAGGGCTCCAGAGCTAAGGAGACGCACCCTCATCCAGTCCCCTCACTCTCAGAAGGTAGGCTCTTCCCTCCCCCATGCCCGCAGGAGGCGGAAGGGAGGAGGACCTCCAGCCCACGGACGCCAGCCGGGCTGGCAAGGGTTAAGGTGGCAGCTGCCAGGCAGGGCTGAGCTGAGCAGTTTGGTTTGAGGGCTGCGTGCAGGCGGGAGCAACGAGGCGGCAGCCGGGCAGACTTGCTGGAGACACTGCATTTTATTAGGGCTGGGCTGCCAGCAAAGGGAGGGAGAGAGAAGGAAAGGGCAGAGAGAGAGGAAGGAAGGAGGGAGGCAGGGCGGGCAGGCGGGCGGCTCTGGGATGAAAGGATGTTGTAAGCTCCCTAATTCCTCCCTGCTCATCCCGGCTCTGTCAGGCTGGATTAACTGCCCAGGTGACCTGCTGCGGGGGTCAGCCCCACCCCGACCTCCCCTTCCTTCTCTCCTCATCTCTAGGCCAGGCAGGTCACCCTCTTCATCAGCCCTGGTGGGGGCCCCCACAGGCACAGGGGCTGGGGATGGAGGCCCTGGCAGGGTACCAGGGTAAGGCTGCTGAGCCCATCTTCTACCAGGTGCTTCTTGACTACACCCATGGCCTCGTGACAACCTTTGTGAGGCAGGGAAGAAGCAGGGCGGGCTAGGGAACCCCAGCCTGCCCTGAGGGTCACTGTTCTCCAAAACTTAGACACAGCTGGCATTCGCTAAACTCCTGCTCTGTGCCAAGCACTTTGCATGTGACCTGTCACAGCTTGGGAGGTAGGTGGCATAGTACCCATTTTTCAGGTGGGAAAACGGAGGCAAGAGAAATGGAGTCTCTGCTGAGGTCACATAACGTCTTACTTGCCAATGCTAGAATTTGAACCCTAGGTCTGGAGAATGGGTGCTCTTAATGGTGGGCTTTTCAGAATCTCTGGGCATCCCAGTGCAGAGTGTCTGAAAGCTGGAGCCACCGCAGCCCCACCCATCCCAGCTGGCCAGTCGTCCTCCCTGAGTTCTTCCCTGGGAGGAGAAACGGAGAGCGGAGGGCTGGTCCTGGGAAAGCTTAATGTTGCAGTCAGGAATGTGTGTGCTGAAGTCAGCTGACCTGGATTTGAATCCTGCCTCCAGTACTTTATTGGTTGTGTGACCTTGGGCAAGTCACTTAACCTTTCTAAGCCTCAGTTTCCTCATCTGTAATGTAGGGATAATGCTACCTACCCAGCAGCGTTGTTGAGAGGATTAAATGAGAGAATGTGAGTAAAATACTTTACAAGGTCCCCAGCAGATGGTGAGTACTACTCAGTTAATGGAAGCGACTGCTGCTAATGGTGACCAGGGAGATGAGGCTTGCTCCCCAACCAGCCTCCTTCCCCATCCATCACTCCACACCCCCAATTCAGACCCAGCCTACTGGCTGCACTTGCTACATTGGCCGACCCACCCATCTGTAGGTGCACTCATAAAAGGAATAAATCAACCAATTATTTATTCAGCACCTGCTATATCTCAGGCATGTTCCAGGAGGTGGTCTGACTGATGACCAAAGCCTGGAAAAGGAAGGCACAGACCCTGTGCTAGAGCTCCAGGGCCAGAGGCAGACCCACTCGGGAGGGGCCTGAAGCTGGGCACACCTGACATAATCCAGGGAGGACAGGACGGACTGTCAGAGGAAAGGGCAAGGCAGTTGGTGGTGAGTGGGAGGGAAGCCTGGAAAGACTGCATAGAGGAGGAGGCATTTGAAGGAAGCCTTGAAAGAAGATGGAAGCATGATAGGCAAAGATGGGGGGGCGATTCTGGGAACATATTCCCCCTCCAGGACTCCATGGGGTCAAGAGGAGTGAGGCTTGTGAAGCCTGATCGCAGCTGCCTTATGAATCATGCTGGGGCCAGTGCAGGGAGGGAAACCGCAGACCCAGAGGGTCCCCAGATCCATCCTGGGTGTCAAGCTAAGAGAAGGGTAAGGGTGTTGCCATTCCCAGACCCTCAGGTTTGCTGGAAGATGCCCCAGCACCTTGAGCTTGGGGTAAGGAAGCTCCTGCGCCTCTTTTGTGAGGAGGTAGCTTCTGCTTTTCTCACTTAGGGAAGTGGATGAGAAGGATGGTCTCTCTTTCCCTGAGGACCCTTCCCTTGAGGGGGTCCCAGATACTAGGGGACCTGAGAGACCCCACCCAATTCAGCCTCCATATTCCACACCCTTCAGCACCACACCACCCCTATTGCTTATTACCTAGTCCAGCAGAGCCACTGGGGTAATGTGAGCAAAGTGGTGAAGATTCTAGACAGCTGGCAAAGGCCCCTGACACTCAGCCTCCCAGCCCCTGACTTCCAAGACTCTAGATGAGGGCTCTAGGTGGCTACGTTGGTTGAGTTCCATCAACTAAGCCTGGAGGGGATTGGAGGAAAAGGGGAGAATGGAGGGGGAAGAAGAAGGGGAAGCAGCCAGCACCCTGGCCTCTGTTTTTCCAGCTTTAATTGCAGTGTTAATCACCTTAATAAGCTGTTTACCAACTACCCAACAGCCTGAGACTTGGAGACTTCGAAGGCAAAAAGTGCTTCGGACATGAGTTTCCGAGGCCCCAGGCGGGAGGAGGATGATGTTGATGGGGTCCTAGTGGGGCTGGGGACAGAGGGAGCAGGTTGGGGGATTGCGGGAGAAGGCCGGGGCCAGGAAGTCAGGGAAGGGCAGCCTCAAGCTCTTCCAAGGGGCCCAGCAACCTCTCCACCAGAAGCCCTTGAGGCCTCTTCCTCAGGGAAGCCTTCCCCCATCTCCAACATGGGTCCCCAGCCCCTGCCTTTCTCTTTTGTCACTGGGCTGTGCTTGTCACCACTAACTCAGTGACTCTCTGCAGGCTCCATCCTAGCTCTGTGGAGGCAGAGCCTGCATGGCGCCTTCCTTATTGCTTTGTCCCTAGCTCATAGCATGGGCATGAACCACGTGGAGTATTTTTGTTCCCCCTGGGGAGGGTTGCTGGGCTGGAAGGCAAAGGACCTGGAAATGCCTTTTTATACCAAGGTCCCTAGGGGCAGAACTAGGGAAGAATCTGAACTGGGGGCATCAGGAATGAAGTCAGGGACTGGGGCATGTTCTCCTGGACACCCCCCACCCTCACCTCATGCCTAGCACAGGCTGGAATAGCAGGATGCTCAGTGAACAGAATGCATGAATGATGACATGAAATGATCGATCTTGGGACCCCTCTCCTAGTCCCTCTCTCAGCATCAGGGGAGGGGCTGTGAGGGTGAGGGGGACATGATAACTGCCCCTCCCCAGGCTGATGGGAGTTAAATGAGATGACAAGAGGAGAGCCCAGCACCCAATTGCTACTCCTGAGCAACTGCAGGAGTTGACAGTGATCGCACTCTCACTAGGCATTCTCCTCTAATCATCAGGAAGCAGGCCCAGAGAGGCCGTGTGACTTGCCCAAGATCACACAGCAGGTGAGTGTTCTTAGTGCTCAGGCCCCTCTCTCTACGCCAGGCTACATCTGGACAGGCACTGCTGAGTGGGCTCTCAAACCCTTGCAGAACCAAGAGAGGCCCCTGGATCACAAGCAGGTGGTCCCAATGATCTGACGTCCCTGAATGCTTTTCTTCAATTGGCCCATTTGGTTGGGGAATCTAGCAGGCTTTTTGGGGGTGGGACAGAGTATGGACCAGGCCTATTAAGCTCCAGGAGTGTCCTGGGAAGCTCAGAGGCCCAGGAAGCATTAAGGAAGGGCCAGGAGTCTCCTGGCTACCTCTGCCTAAGATGAGGAGTCAGAGGAGGGGCTTAGGGGTTGGGCAGCCAGGATAGGCACTTTGGAAGGAGACAAACCTGGGGATGGGGACAGAGGGTGGGGCCTCGAGGCCTAAATTCCTGGGTTGTCTCCTGGGGCAAATCAGAGCAGGATTGGAAGTGTCTGCTGAGTCAGCAGGGAACAGAGACTCCACACCCTGGAGGATTAGCTGGAGCGGGGGAGGGGTGTCCCCTACCCCAGGCAGTTCACCTCGCACCTGGCAGCAGCGCGTCCTTCCCTGCACACTGAGGGTGCCTGGCCACGTCATGCAATGTGTGTGGCACTGTCCCACACCCACCCCCCGGGTCAGTCAGGCCTGCCCTGAGCTCAGGAACCACTGATGGTGAGTGGGGGAGGATGATGTGCCTTCAGCGAGGGGAGGGTGGGCAACTGAAGAAGTCAGAAGGCCAGAGGGAGCAGGAGGGGGGCTGGAAAGGAAGGCAAGCAGAAGACAGTTGCTCCCAAGAGCAGAGAGATCCTCCCAAGATCTGGGCAGGGACGGTGCTAACGGAAGACCTACTGTGTGCTAAGCCCTATGCCAGGAGCTTCCACATGCAGTGTCTCATTTCTTCCTCACAGCTACCTGCCAAGGTCAGTGGCATTATTATGCCATTTTGTTGGTGAGATCAATGAGACTGTGTAACCTCAGGTCAGTCACTTGCCCTCTCTGAGCCTGACTTTCCCTCATCAATGTAATGGAACTAATCATATCTCTCTTGCAGGGCTGCTGAGGAAATTAAATGAGATAACACATATAAAAGGCTTAACACAATGATGGGAGCTCAACAAACTGTACTGTCAGGTTTTTGTCTTGTTTTGGTTTTTGGAGATGGAGTTTCACTCTTGTCACCCAGGCTAGAGTGCAGTGGTGCCATCTTGGCTCACTGCAACCTCTGCCTCTGGGATTCAAGGGATTCTCATGCCTCAGCTTCCCAATTAGCTGGGATTACAGGTGCCCACCACCACGCCTGGCTAATTTTTGTATTTTTAGTAGAGATGGGGTTTCACCATGTTGGCCAGACTAGTCTTGAACTCCTGACCTCAAGTGATCTGCCCGCCTTGGCCTCCCAAAGTGCTGGGATTACAGGCATGAGCCACCGTGCCCGGCCTGTACTGTCAGTTTTAGATTAAATCAGCCATGAGCAGGTAGGACACTCCTCAGTGTCCCTCCTCAGTTGGCCCAGGGAGTTCTATGTACCCTCCATGAGTCCGAAGTTGACCCTTTCTTCTCTGTCAGGGGAGGTCACCTACAAAATTCCTCCCTCTACTGGAAAAGTGCTTCTTGATCTCATGGTTCAGATAATAGAAGGATGATCACCCAGGAAACCACCATGTGCCTAGAACCAGCAGAAGGGATGATGACAGGGGTTTATGTATCTCAGTTACTGATCAGTTAAAGATCTGGCCTCCACGTCTATATGCTTAAGATTTTGTTTTGCGTTTCCATTTTAAAAGGAATATTTTTCCTTATTTATTGCTATACTAAAGATCAGCTACTGATGTCTTATATTTAGCTCATATCTAGCCACTATGCCCAAATTCTCTTAATTCTGGAAAATTTTTTCCCCTGGAGTTTCTTGAGTTTTCTAAGTATACAATCAAATATCAGTAAAAAGAGATTTTTGTTTGTTTTTTCTTTTTTTGAGACAGAGTCTCACTCTGTTGACCAGGCTGGAGTGCAGTGACACAGTCTCGGCTTGCCATAACCTCTGCCTCCCAGGTTCAAGTGATTCTCCAGCCTCAGCCTCCCAAGTAGCTGGCATGACAGGCACGCGCCACCACACCTGGCTAATTTTTGCATTTTTAGTAGAGACGAGGTTTCACCATGTTGGCTAGGCTGTGAACTCCTGACCTCAAGTGATCCACCCGCCTTGGCCTCCCAAAGTGTTGGGATTACAGGCGTGAACCACCACACCCAGCCGGAGATAGTTTTATCTCTGCTTTTTTGCGTAGTCAGAGGAAATCTGGGGTTACAGGAGGGGGCAATCTTTCATGAATGAAGAAGTCAGGGGCCTTGTCTGCCTCTGCATTAGCTCTGACTCAGGCAGGCACTGTATGGACTTCCCTCTTCAGTTGCCTTCCCACCTGAGGTGTTCAGAAGGACCAGGGAGCACAGTCAGACATCCTCACTCTTTAGCCAGCCTCCTGCACAACCTCCTCTACTAGTCACAAAGCAGCTTCTGTCCAGCCCATCACCCACACTACAGGGTGGCTGAGGAAGATAGCCCACTCCATGGCTTTACTCACAGGTGGCTCCAACCCAAAAAGAGGCTTGGTGGGAATAGAGACTTCCTTAGACCACTTGGCCACCCTGACACCTGGGAATAGGGACTTCCAAGCAGAGAAGAGCAATAGAGGAACTGGTACTTGGGCAAGATTCCTTGTGGACAGAGAGTGTTTTCCTTACTTGTCAGTCAGAGATACTAATAATTATGAATCCTTGCTGAATACTTACTGTATTATTGTGACTTTTTTTTTTTTTGAGATGTAGTCTCGCTCTGTCGCCCAGGCTGGCGTGCAGTGGCGCGATCTTGGCTCACTGCAATCTCTGCCTCCCAGGTTCAAGCGATTCTCCTGCCTGAGCACCCCAAGTAGCTGGGATTATAGGCGTGCGCCACCACACCCAGCCAATTTTTTTGTATTTTTAGTAGAGACGGGGTTTCACCATGTTGGCCAGGCTGGTCTTGAATTCCTGACCTCAAGTGATCTGCCTGCCTCAGCCTCCCAAAGTGCTGGGATTACAGACATGAGCCACCGTGCCTGGCTGACTTTTGTGTTTCAACTCCTATAGTCCCCACAAAAACTCTAAGAAGCACATGCTCTCATCTTCATTTTCCAGGTAAGAAAGGTGCAGTATAGAGAAGTTAAGAAACTTGCCCAAGGCCATCGAATTGGACTTGAATCAGGAATCTGGCTCTTCATTGTTTTGCGTTCCTGGGGGTAGAACTAGACTATTCTCCATTATATGGCGAACTGGTGGGTCAGAGAAGTCAGGGGGATGGAAAGAGAGACACTTCCAGCACCATTGGTCTAGCCAGGGTGAAGGAATAAGCCACTATCTCTCCTAGCATATCTGGCATTTTTCACAAATTACTAGGGGTGCACTCTCCTTGTCTCCATGACCTTTGGAGGCATCATTTGATCATTGGCCCTACTGCATAGGTGAGGAAATAAAGACCCAGAGATGTGAAGTGACTTGCCCAAAGCCCTCTCAATTGAGTGCCTGCATCTCAGAGTGCAAATCCTTGAAGACTTTATAAGGGCTCTATGGAGGAGGAGGTAAATCTTATTTCAAGGGGGTTGGGGGAATAACAATTATCACTTGGATAGGGCTGCCAAGGGGCTGGGAATGGGAGGGATCCAAAGTCAGAGATGAGTCCCAAGACAGAATTCAAGGTTTAGAAAGGCAGGTAGGGCCGGGCGCGGTGGCTCAAGCCTGTAGTCCCAGCACTTTGGGAGGCCGAGACGGGCGGATCACGAGGTCAGGAGATCGAGACCATCCTGGCTAACACGGTGAAACCCCGTCTCTACTAAAAAAATACAAAAAACTAGCCGGGCGCGGTGGCAGGCGCCTGTAGTCCCAACTGCTCGGGAGGCTGAGGCAGGAGAATGGCGTAAACCCGGGAGGCGGAGCTTGCAGTGAGCTGACATCCGGCCACTGCACTCCAGCCTGGGCGGTAGAGCGAGACTCCGTCTCAAAAAAAAAAAAAAAAAAAAGAAAGGCAGGTAGAAGGGTTTGAGGAGCTAAGGCAAAGACCTGGGTCACAAGGGGTGGAAGAAGCCTGCATTGGTGGATCCAGCTGATCCCCCTGGGCTTGGGGAATGTGACAGGAGCTGGGCAGAGGCATGTCAGGAGCCTCCTGCAGTCTGGCTTCCCCCAGGATCTGTTGGAGCAAAGAATTCCCGGCGGCTCCAGGGCTGGGAGGAGGAGCTTGCAGCAGGCCCCAGCTTGCAGAGACAGAGAAAGCAGCTCCTGGGTTCAGCCGGAGAGGAGTGGTCTCGTGGCTCTCTGGCAGGCAAGGCGGGCAGTGGAAAGGACATGGCCTGGCAAGTGCCATGTGGCCCCATCCCCTCTTAGGCCTCTACCCAACCCCATGTGCTGAGCCTCTCCACCCCAAAGAGAGTGGGAGCATCAGGGTTAAGGGAGGGGTGAGCAGGCAGAGAAAGAAGCCAGGGCGCCCTGGAGTCCCTAGTCCAAGAGGGGAGGCCCATGCAGCTCTCTCTGGCAACCTCCAGCCTGAAGAAGGAGTACAAGTCTGAATGGGTCAGGCTAAGGTGCAAACCAGGACAGAGAAGATAATCATGGCATGGGCTTGTAGGTGGAGGAGATGCCCAGAGAACCTCTTGATGGAAGTGGGATAATCCAGATGTGTGCTCCAACCTCATGATGTGGCCTCTATGTTACATCAGCTGGAGGTGGAGAGGGTGAGAGAGTGGGGGCCACAGGCTTGAGTTAAATCTCATGTGGCGGCAAAATGATCTTCCTTAGGCTTAACCCCGAGCAACTAAACTCTGAAAGGAATGGTTCATACAGAGCTGAGAGGAATCTCTTCCACAGAGAGTGGCACCCTCCCCTGGAAATGAAGTCATCTCTCCGTTTTTGGGCCAGAGAGGCCGAAGGCCTGGCACTGTGAGACACTGAATCAGAAAGCTTGATGTTTGGAGGAAGCTTGGGGCCGACTCCTTTCCCCTTCCTGAGCTGGCCAGACATGCCCCCTACGGCGCCAGTGGGGCTGAGTACCTCAGCATCATCAAACTGGGGGGCTGGGAAGAGCCAGCTATAGGATGCATCCCATCTGCGGCACAAGGGAGCTTAGTCTAATGGTAGAGACAGGGTCTGCCTTACAAAGCCCCAGACTAGAGTGGAAAGTGGTGGTAGACACACATTAGCCCACTCTGGTCCCTGCACCCAGAACTTAGCAAGAGAAATTATCTGAGTTGCAGAGAGGGTATGTAACTTGCCCAAGGTCACACAGCAATTAGTATCAGGTACAGATCTTTGGTTCGCAGAGCTGTGCCTTCCTCACCACTCTGTGATCCCAAGCCCCTTCCTGCTTCCCTGGATGGGAGTCAATGTCAGGGAAAGGGGGCAGAGGGATCAGTGGAGACTTCTGAGGGAAAGGCCACTTAAGCCCCCTTAAATAGCCTCTGGGTTCCTGTGGCAGAGCTGGACTCCAAGACATGTCTGGGAGCCATGAGTTGTACCAGGAAGGGCTGGGGACAGAAGCTCTTCTTGCTAGAGCTTAGGAAAAGAAGTAGGCAAAGCTTCAGGGAACACAAACAATCAACTCAGAATAAAATTATCAGATCTCTGTGGCTGTTCAGCCTCTCTCCTCAACCACTCACCAGGGAAATGTTCCCAGAAAATAGATGCAGAGCTAGGAAAGGGAGAGAGAAAGGGAAGGGGCAGGAGAAGAAAGAGATAGAGAAAAAGAGACTGCCCCCCGCCTACACACATGTGCTTGCACACAAGGAAGCTAGTCTGTATATTTCTGGGCATGCACGTCTGTTTCTGCCTATGGTCAAGTCGCTGGGCATTTCCCTTTCGGTGCTTCGCTGTGCTGTGCTTTTCTCTGTGAGTATATAAGCTGCGAGGGCATCTCTCTGTGTATGTCCATGTACAACCTTGGGAATGCTTCATGTACACATGTGTCTACGTGTGGCTCTGCCCACTCCCTGCACCCCATTTTGTGTGTCCGCCTGCCTGTGTGCATATATCTTCTGTGGGTTCACGTGTGCACATGCGCTGTCTGTGTGCCTGGCTCCCTGGCTGGTCTTGTCTCCAAGCATTTCTCTGGGGCCTTTGCATTCTGAGGTTAGGAGTAGAAGGGCCTTTTATTTCCACCCCCACCACCAAATTTTCTTTTTTTCTTTGAGACCGAGTCTGGCTCTGTTGCCAGGCTACAGTACAGTGGTGCAATCTTGGCTCACCGTAACCTCTGCCTCCCGGGTTCAAGTGATTCTCCTGCCTTAGCCTCCCGAGTAGCTGGGACTACAGGTTGCCCGCCACCATGCCTGGCTAATTTTTGTATTTTTAGTAGAGACAGGGTTTCATCATGTTGGCCAGGATGGTCTCCGACTCTTGACTCATGATCTGCCCACCTCAGCCTCCCGAAGTGCTGGGATTACAGGCGTGAGCCACCGCACCCGCCCGGCCCTATTCCCCCTTTTTAAGCAATCTGCACAGCCCAGGAAATGGGGAAGCGGAAGTATGGTGAAGAGGCCACTTGTCGCTCTCAAAGTGTTTTCATCTTGGAAGGAGAGACAGCAGTCACCCAAGGAGTCACTGACAGAACTTCTCCCGGCTCCCCAGGTCCAACAGCCATGCTGCTCAGAGAAGGGGCAGGGGCACGAGGTGGGGTGGGGTGAGGTGAGGAGAAACAAGAGCTGAAGGAACTCTTCCTCTTTACCCCACCTTGAAATGAGCAGGGAAGATATGAAAGAGAAACACTTTGGGGTCGGTGACTTTTTCTTTTCAACCATCATTATTAAAACATTACTCACCTCCTGGAATGGGGCTCCCAGGTCAAGGGGAACCCTAGTCTCTTGAAAGCCAGCTCCTTCATGGGCGGGCTTGAAACGATCTTTGCAGAGGCCTGAAGCCCATCCCCACACCTCGTTTTAACCCCCTGCTTCCCAGCTTCTACCTCTAGTTCCCTCTCAGCTCCATCATGGCCCCCTCCTGCCTCCTCCTGGCCAAGTGAGGCCTGGGAAGGAAAGGGTTATCCCGGGGGCAGTGGGGATGGGAAACACCTGTAGGATGCCTTTTGGAAGGAAGAAGCCTTGTACATTCAATTGAGAGGAGCTTTGCCATCACTATAATGGGAGGAATTGGGATTAGACACCAGGCAGAAACTAGACAGACTTTGAGCAGGGGAGGAGAGAAATGAGAGTCCCGTCAGCTTCTTGGCGGAAGCAGGAAATCACTGTCCACCTTCTCAGACTTTTCCTCTCTCTACCCACGTCCCTTATAAATTCTGGGGAGGTCCTTGATCTCCAAGGCCCCCGTCTACACAGGCCTCAGCTACCGGGATAACATTCCATTGACTCTCTGGATACAATCCCAGAAGCAAGTCCAGGCATCCAAACTCAAATGAGGTTTGGAGCTGAGTAATCAGCTGCTATGGCTTTGCAGACATTTTGTCGGGGAACAACCAGCTCCCCACCCCCACCTCAGATTTTGGGGTGGAGGAGGGGCGGCCATCACTGGGTGTCTTCCCCCTCAACCACCACCACATTCTCCCTCTTCCCACCTGCAAGTAATTTGGCCAATGGGAGGGCAGTTAAGATTGCAGTGTGGAATCCCTCAAGATCTGTGTGTATTTGGTGAGGAGGGGGCTACCTCCCTTCCCCTCAGACCCCATGTGCCCTTTTCCTCTTCACAGCAGCAAATTACTTGTAATTATCTCACATTGAAAGCCTTCAGGAGCCGCTCCCAAAATTGCTTTAATTGAATTAATTAAATCTCATTTTGCTGGGAGAAAACATGGAGGCATGACTTAAAATAGTATATGGGGAGAGGGAAGGTGAGTGGCCCAGAAAGGAGGGGAAGCCCGAGTCAGCTTTCCCGTAGCTGAGACCCTTGTAGTACCCTGGACATTCTCTGGACACACTTTCCCGTCTTCCAGTTGCAGCTGACTTCAGACGCACTGTGCTGCGTCTTCTGCATTCAGGACCTTGCCCGCATCCAGCTCTCGGATGGTGGTGACCAGCGATGTTTTGAGTTCTCCAGCCTCAATCCTCCTCTGCCCTCCCAGGAGGCAGTTCTCCCAGGGGCAGAGGTGAATGGATGGCAGTAGGAATTCCCCCTCGCTGAAACCCCTCCCCTCTCGTCCCCCGATAATAACAGCAGTTGTAAATGCCATTTATTAAGTGCTTACTATGTTCCAGGCACCATGTCAAGCATGTTACAAGCACTATCTCATTTTGTCATCACAATCACTCTGCAAAGCAAGTCCTATTAGTATTCACATCTTGGGTGGGGGTGGGAGATGGGAATAAGCAGGGCTCAGAGAGAGGTTAACTTACCAAAAGTCACACTGCTAGAAGGTGACAGAGCTGGGACTCTCTGTAGCTTAAAGCCTCTGTTCTTAACCATCCAGTCTTGGTCCCCCTCCCTTACTGACCCAATTTTCCCAGTGGGGCTCCCCCAGGGGAAGGAACCATGGGGTTCTCCTTCTACAACCCTGATGGCCTGAGGGAAGGGAACGGGCACCTCCTCCACCGGGGACTCCAGGCCCATCGCCACCCAGGAGCTCAGGGAAACTGGACCAGCTCCCAAATGGAAAAGAGATTCCCATTTCTCCTGAAAGGATGGATAGAAGGAAGGGGGTGGGGGAGGGCAGGGGGGGTGGGGGGGGGCGGGGGGGGAGGGGGATGCTGTCAGCTCAGCTGGCCTCTAGCTGAGAGAGTAATTACACTCCTTCTGCTACTTAACTTTACAACCTGGGCTGTTGTTTTAACAATGTGACTTGTGTTGGGCTGTCCAATTAATCTCGCCTTTGGAGGCTTTCCTAGATGGGGCGGTAGATCTTATCTTGGGTCTGTGGAAAGAGGAGTGTGCAACCTGCAGTGGGCGGGAACAGCTGCCCGGAGGGCCTGTGGCCTCAGAGGAGACCAAGAGAAGAGAACTGGGGCTGGGGTGAGAGAGCCAGTGGAGCCTGGGGCTTGGCGAAAGGGAAGGCATTGGAGGAAGTGGAAGATATTTGTCCTCCTGGCACTCCCATTCCTCACCACTCCTGGATCTTGGCTTTGGTCTACCCGTGCCATGTGCCATCCCCAAGAGAATCCTCTGGGTGTGTTTTGTGGAATAAGGGTGGTCACTGACCCAGAACAGGGTGAGGAATAGGGGCTGAGGAGGAACTGACTGTAGGCATCAGGAGCTGGGGGATTTCATACCCCTCTGCCCTACATATGACTCCAATGTGGGCTTCTCTCTGGCCTGCAGAGGTTGGCTGGAAGTGTCTGAGTGGGCTTTTCAGACTGGGGCAGGCACCCAGTTTGCAGTGTCTGGGAACAGGTCTAGGCAGTAAGAGGGAAGCTCAACTTGGAAGCTTTTTGCCTGGATTTGGAGGCCCCTCCCCCAGCCCCTCAGGCCATGCTGGGCTGGATTCCCTGAATTATTCTGCCACCCTTGTCCTCAGCTCCTCTCCCAAGGCGCTCCTTATCCTGCTGATCCTGGTGGAAGTGGGGGTGGTGCTATGTGTTCCAGTGGGGTGTGGTGGCCAGGAGTCTGTCAGGTCCTGCTGCTCCCCAGGCCGCCTGCCCTTCTCGCCCAGCACTGAGCCCCCTGGCCCAGCCTGAATTGGAGGCCCTTGACAATACCCACACCTCCATCTGCGTTTTCCTTTGCCTGGAACTCACCACACCAGCGTCTGGTCATTCGTTTGCCTCGGTCATCATGGTATCCCAAGGATCTAGCAGAGCCCAGGGTCTCTACATGTTTGTTGGATGGAAGAGAATTCCAGTTCCTTTTGGTGTTTTCCTTCTCAGACCTGCCCCTCCTCCTTCCCCAAGGTGAGCTGAGGCCATCCTGCCCCCAAGCAGCACACTTCTCCAGGTAGGACTGGACCGGATCCGTGGGTGTGCCCTCTCTCAAGGTGAACAGGGCCTCTCCCTGGGCTAAAGGTGGGGCCTAGGGACTGTAAGGTGCCTGGCTCCCTCTAGAACTGGAGAGCGTCTGCTGGGGAGTCGCACTCAGACCCTGCATGAGCATCTCCTGGGTTCACACGGGAGCATATTAAATTGTGGATGTTGTTAGAACATTCCAAAGCCAGAATCACAAAGTTAGTTAGTGGCCAAGACAAATCTAGAATCCAGTGCCTCTGATGCCTGTAATTCCATGGTAGAAGAGTCAGATGGGCCAGAAGACATGCGTGACCAGGCCCTACCCATAAGAAGTCAGGAAACAAACACATCTCACACCCAGAACGCAAAGTTTTGTACAAACTTTAATCTCTGGAAGTTGGTGGTGTGAAGCTCAAGCTCCAATTCGTTCTAAATCTGCACAGTTTCTTTGAACAGAGACAGCTGCAAGGAGCTGAATCAATGGGCCTACCCACCTACTTGGGGGTGTCTATACCCGTACTAATCCAGAGAGCCAGTTGGTCCCCATTTCCCCCCAAGTGTTACCAGGTTTCCAAAAGTGTGTGCCTGTGGGTTCATTAGGGACTAGGGATGGGGAATAGGAGGGAGCTGCTCAATAAATACCTATTGAATTATATGTATAATTGGTTCCATTATCTATTCAAAAAGGGGAGACGGGGGTGGGGGGGTGGGAAAGAGGGTTTTTTTTTTTTTTTTTTGGAGGAGAGTATAAATTACCCATAGGTCCACAAATTCCACATTTCTCTGCATCTCTTCTACCTTCCTGGATGGTAAGTAGGTAAATCAGTTATGGGGGTAACGGGCTGATCTCCAGGGAAAAATTGCTGGGTGGGTGGGAGCTAATGGTGGTCCACTTCTGCTTTTGCTCACAAATGGGTTAGGCAAGGCCCAAGGCACACAAAGAAAAAAAAATACTTAATGTTTCTTATTGGTTTTGCACCCAGGCTGTAGTGGGGATTCAGTCCTTTTCAAGAAGGCAGGGGGAGGGGAAAGAGGGAGAGGGAAGAAGGAGTGGGGGAGTGGCAAGACCAAGGGTCCTGGGGACAGTCTCAACTCCAGCCAATGGCTCTCTCTCTCCAGAGCCTTTGTCCAGCTGGAGGGAAGGTGTCCAGTCCATGGTAGTGGTGGGGACAATGACTATGGCTGAGGTCCTTGATTTAGATGTTTGGGGTACAGCCTCTGTCCCATTCCTTTTTCTCCTCTAACTGCTTGTCCTCCAGAGAAAACCCATCTGGAGCTGGTTTCCTCCCAGCCCAGAAGGGGTGCAGGTGGACTGCCTGGGTCCTGGACTTTGCAGGAGGGCTGGGGGCCTGGCCTGCCCTTCCCCAGATTCACATCATCTGAGGCGAAGCCAGGACATCTGAGGAGTGATGCTGATACCAGGCTCCAAAGCTGTTGCCATAGCCACTGGTGGGCAGAGTCCCTGCCTTGGGTAGATCCCAGAGGGAGGGGAGGGGGGGGGAGCAGGGAGACACAGAGAAGGTCCTCCCAGGGAAGTCCCCTTCCTGCCCCCCAGAGTTCTGCTTCAGGAGCTTCTTATACTTGGAGCGTTTGTTCTGAAACCAGATCTTTACCTTTGGGGAGAAAAGGGGAAAGAATGAAAGATCAGGAGGAAGGTATGTGTGAAAAGTTTCGAGAAAGGGAAAGGGATCCAGGTGTAGGTGCAGTCCTGGGAGACCAGCAGAGGCTGGGAACATTTGCTCCAGTCCCCCACAGCCCCAGAAGTCTCCTGAGTTCCTGCCTCTGAGCTAGTATCCATGTCTCCCTGTCTGCCCTACCCTCCTCTTCCTGACCCCCTCCACCCCACCCGCACCTACATGCACACCTTTCAACACATTCCCCCCAAGGCTTACTAACAGCCAGCTATGAACATTCCCTGGAGAACTGTGACAACAGGGCCACAGCACCACGCCATCAGTCATTCACAGCTGGGGCTGGGGGATGAGTTCCCAGAGAACACGTGTGGGGAAGGTGAAAGCTGGGGAAGGATGACACTGGCCCCACCTGGGTCTGGGTGAGGCCCAGCTGCGCTGCCAACTGGGCCCTCTCGGGCAGCGCCAGGTACTGCGTGTGCTGGAAACGCTGGTTTAGGTGCTGCAGCTGCAGGCTGGAGTAGATGGTCCTCGGTTTGCGGAGCTTTTTGGCTGGAGCCTGAGGGCGCCGCTCCGAGGGTTCCGGGGACGGCCGCGGCTTCTCTGAGTCTGGTGGGCAGCACAAAACGGTGTAGGGGGCGAGGAGGGAGCGAGGGGGTAGGATGGGCAGTTTCATAGGCTTATTGGCATCTCGTCTGCAAGCCGTCGGCGGCAATTATCAAAAAGCGCAGCCACCAGGATCGCCCCCTTGGCCCCTGCCTTCTACTTTCCGCGTGGAGCGATTCAACCCCCACGTTCACCGTGCCAGGTGATACAAGGGGCGGTTCTGCTCCCAGGGAGCTCCCACTCCTATGGGTTCTGTGACCCTAGGAAGAAAGCGCCGAGGGCCACAGCCAGGGTACCGCGGAGCCTGCGGTGGGAGGTCGGAGTTCAGCCCCGGGCGGTGGCGCCAGCTTGGGGTAGGGCGGGGCAGAAAGGCTAGGTCCTGGGCTGAGCCGAGGCCTAGAGATGACAGAGGAAGGACACAGCAGGCGGAGGGAACTCAAGAGCAATGCTCAGAGGCTTGAGATGGTGTCCGCGTGGCAGCCTCCGGCTGCGGCCAGCGGGGTGGGTGAGAGGCCCGGCTGAAAGGACCTTGAATCCCAGCCTCGCAGCGCGGATAGAGACCCCAGGTTTGCCCTGGCCTCGCCTACTGTAACGGGCTGCCCCTCTGCTCAGGCGCACCCAGCAGGAAAAGTGACCATCACTGCCCCGCCACACCGTGGCCGGCTGGGTTTCCAGGGACCCCCAGAAGCCGGATCTGCGTGGGGCAGCCCCTTCCTTCGTTGGGCGGCGCACACAGAGCGGTTCCGGCGGCAGGGAAGGTGACCCGGGTCCCGAGAGCGCGCAGCCCAGCCCGGCAGGGCCACTCCTGGATCGCGCTGCGGTGCCGCCGCGGGGGATCTGGTCAGCTCTGGCCCTCCTAGCTCTCCAGGAATCTCGGCCGTGGGACAGCCCGGCCCTAGAATGCTGAGGGGCAGGGGAGGGCTGGGCCGAGGGGTTTCCGTTCTTCGAGCCGGCCACCCTAACCTGCGGGGCTCTACGGGGACGCTGGAGAGGTCCCAGGCGATCGGAGGAGTAGGGCGGATGAAGCAGCCGCAATGCCCGGGGGCTTAGGGCAGCGTTCGCCGCATTCCCTGCAGGTCTGCCAGCCGACCTGAGCCGAGAGAGAGCGGCTTGTGTCCGCCCGCGTCCCCCCACCTTCTTCCCCTAGTCGGGCTCACCCTCCACACGTCAGTGTACCCGCCCTCGGCCAGCCGCGGTCACCAGCTGCCGTCACCTCCCCCGCATCCCTCACCCGTGGCCTCGGGCGCTGCGGGCTTCTGAGATCCTCCCTCCTCGACCCTGCCTCAACCAATTCCCAGAAAAACCGTTGAGTTTCCGCTCCCGCCCGCGCCTGTCCTGCCTCCCCTGCCTCGACCCCACTGCTGGCAGCTCTGGGCTGGCAGCCCAGAGCCCACCCGCGCCTCTCTGGCTGCGTGGACTGTGCAATTCGAGCGGCGACGCAGAGAGTCTCTGAGGCCAACCCAGTTGCTGAATTCGCACAGCCCTCCGCGCCCCATCTCTCCCAGCAGACCCCCTCCAAGTTCCTTCCCTGACAGCTGTCTTTCCCTACCCCAGTTCCAGCAAGTCACGACTGGATCTGCCCGGGTCGCGATCATGGAGCCCCAAGGCCTCTCTCCAGGCCCGCTGCTCCCGACGACTCAACGGGGTGGTGGCGCCGCTCATTTGGAGCCAAACCCCTTCCCAAGGCAGGAGTGGACATAGAGTGGAAGTAAAAGGAGGACCCCAAGCTCTCGATCACACGCCCTCCACTCCAGAGCGCCCGAACCCACCAGTTCCAGTAGAGAAATGCTAGAAATGTACTCTAAGGAAATCTGGGTGTGTGTGGTTTTTCGTTGGATGGGGGAAAGTCCTTAAAGAAAATGAACTCTCCACTCTGTTGTCCTTAGATCAAACAAAGGGAAGGCAAGGGATGCGTCAGACAAGACTGACAACACCAACCCTACTGCCAGCAATTCTCCTGAGGACAAGGTCATGGTATTCCCACCCTAGTCCCCAAATGCATAACACAAACACATCTTATTAGCATACACTAAAGGACAGTCAAAGGGATTCATTTGTAAAAACTAGAACTACTCCTCCCTGCAACTGCCCCTACTCCAACCATACCCCGCAGCCCAGGAGAGACAGCCACAGTTCTGTCACTGAAGGCAGTTAACTTTTGGAGGGTTGGAGGAAGATCCCTAAAATCGATGCTCCTGGCCACATGCTTTGCCCATCTATAGGTCAAAAAAGTTGAGCTCCCAAATCCTAGGGTCACTTCTGGCTCTGATGGTTTGTGAGCATGTCAGAGCCACAGGAGAAGGGAGGAAGATGTCTTGGTCCTGAGCTGACTCCAATGAAGTCAGTGACCTAGTGGATATGCCTCCTTGGAAGAGACTGCCAAAGACAATTGCAGGGGGAGGGTGTGGGCAATTAGATGGAGGCAGATAGTCCAGGGACCTGGAGGCTAAGCTGGAGCCAGTGCAGATGGGATTGTGGACAATGCCATACCTACATTGTATGTCAGCTCAGCTGCAAGACCCAGGATCCCAAAGATGGGCCAGGTTCTCCACTTCATTGAGGCCTTCCAGTGAACACTTTCTCAGGAGCTCAGAGTTGCTCCAGGCAATGGGAACTGTGGCCTTACCCACCCCAAAGCCAAAGAGTGGAGATGACAGCGATGGCCTCTCCTTTGACTGGAAGGCTGAGGTAGTCAGGGAAAGATGAGGGACTTTCTGGCCAACTTTTGGCTACCTTCTCGGAACAATGGATGGAGGGATCCTAGTTCCAGATTCTGCCAGGCCAGCTTCCAGTCAAGGTCAGGCCTGGTCTGAGGAGAGCAGGTAAGGCCAGGGAAGGGAGAGGACAGAGCCCAGAATAAGCCTCGATGTCTACAGCCCTCTCACTAGGATTTGATTTGTTTTTCAGGGTTTGGCTTGATCACTGCTTTCTGAGACTAACCCAGAGAGGGGCGACATGGGGCAGGAAGGGAGTGCAGGATGGGTTGTGGGGGGGGGGGACCTGGGGGATTTCTGACCAAAGGACTAGGCCCCCATCCCCACATCTGGAGTGCTTCAGTTTTCCGTTACTAGTAGGTATGCACAGCCCCGCTGCTCCAGGTTGGGGGTGGGAGGGAGCCCTTTCCCCATCTTTACACAACTGCAAATCGAAACCAGGTCGGTTTTGAAAGGAGACCTAGATCAACTCTCCCCCGCCCCTCCCCCCGTGTCTCCCGCCCCATCCCTTCACCCTCCCCCCCACCCCCACTTCCCAGGGAATCCAAGTAGGGTTTGAATCCCGCTAGCTGCGTCCAACCAGGCGAGGGAGAAGTTTAGGGGCACACAGGAGCCGAACCCCAGAGGTGGGAAGAGCCGCCACGGCCGAACTTACCTGCCTCGCGTTCCTGAGGGTGCTCTGCGGGGCCGCAGAGGGGCTGAGAGAGTGCCGCGGGTTGTTGGCAGGGCAGGTAGGAGTCTCCGGGGTTCGCTGGCTCGGTGTAGGGGTAGGACAGGAGGTGGCCATACGGCCTGGAGTAGGACAAATTGGGGGAGGCTGCGGTTGTAGGGGACAGGCCAAGAGGGTAGGCAGCCGCTACCGACGGGACGGGGGCGAGATCTGGGAAGACAGCTTTGGAGGCGTCCCGGCCGGGGAGGGGGCAGGGCAAAGAGGTCATTGTGTCCAGGGCCCCGGCAGAAGGGCCATGGCCCGGCACGTAGTCCGCTCCCTCTGCCAACTCTCTTTTCCAAGCCTCCGGCGTTGGGCCGGACTGGCCCCCCAGCTGGCAGCCCCCACACTTAAGATCCCAGAGAAAGTGTCTCTCTGAGCCTCTTTCAGCGGAGAACGCGCGCCTGGGAAAGGGGTTCCGGGGGGGTGCCCCCCCATGGCTTTCCCCTCCCCCCTAAATCCATGGGGGCCCCCTCCTCTCCTTCGGGTTCGGTTCCCGGGACCCGACGGGGGCCCCGCCCTCTTAGACGTCCCGGATTGGCTACCGCCCGCGGTGACCTCACCGAGACTTGGAGCCGGGCCCCGCCTCCCGGGACAGCCCGCGGTAGAGAAGTGTGAAATAGGAGGGGGGCGGTGCGCACTCTCCAGGCCGGTCTAGCTAGAGGTCTTCTCCGAGAGGTGCTGGGGTTGCAGGGCGATTGGTGCAGTCCAGGAACCTCGGTTATAATGGCAGAAATGCTAGAGAGGTGGCGAGTCTGGATGCCCAAGGGACAGGGAGCTGCGCGGTGGGCAGAGGCCCTGCGGCCGCGGAGACTCAGGGAATCTGCATTCGCAGTCTCCCGATTTCGGGGTCTACACGTCGATTCTGGTCCAGCCGCAGTGGACCTGCAGGGGAGTCAAGTGCAGACCGCCAGCGCCAGCCGCTTAGTCAGTGCGTCGGAATGCGCCGCTGCTGAGCGCCGGCAGTTCGTTGGTAAATAGACGCCGGGGCTGGGAGGGTGCCGCCCGGCGCCCAGCCTGCCCCGTACGCGTGTGGCGCGCACGCCCCCGCGGGGCGCCCTGGGCCTGGCACGCCGAGACCGCCGCTGCTGCACCCCACCGTCCCCCGTGCTGGCTTCCGCTTCCGGCAGGGGCCCGGGTTTGGTTGCGACACCGCAGCTCCTCGCAGGCCCCCGAAGCTGAAGAAGGGATCCGCCCTCTGGGCTTTAGCCTCTGTGGTACCCCGCCTTTGCTGGCGCCGCGGGAGGCTGAAGTGTTGCTTGAACCCGGACGAAATCTGGGAGTGGGAGATGAGTCCAGTTGGATGGCTCCTGGGCGGGCACAGGAAATACTGCAGGCCAGTCTCCCTGGTGCATTTTCCAGGCTGTGTTCAGGACTTGCTTCTAAACATTAGTATCCATGGCCTTGATGGACACGTGTCCACGTATACAAGCATTTATTGACACGTGTACACAGCTACACAGGCACTCCATTCAAATACAACATATATACTCACATATACCAACATAGAGGTGCCTACACTGATGTTCACACTAGCATTTGTCTATAAAAAGAGAGGTTCATTTATAGATCTGCAAACAGTTTAGGCTGTGATATGCATACATCTACATACCTAAAGATGAATGAGCACTATCTCTGAATAAAAACACTATCTAGTACTTGTCTCTTACATAGATTCACAAGTATACAAGTCAAATCACTGGTGTGCATACTCGAAAATATAGAAGATCCAAGCACATAACATTTATACTTGTGTTCCTACCCTATGAGAGATACCTGTCCACACACATCTAAGATGCCTTATGTTGTTAGGGGAGAGACCGTTCCATCCCTAAACCGCCAGTCTTCACAAATTCCCCCACATACCCAAACACCTGTTCCCACTTTATGCAACTTGGCAGGCATATTCATGCTCTCCTTGTTAGGGTTCAGAGTGAAGGTAGCAGTCGTAGAATTGGGAGATGGAAGAGGATGGTGATAAGAAAAAGAGGAGATCAGGCAAGGTGGCTCAGGCCGGTAATCCCAGCATTTGGGGAGGCCGAAGGCAGGCAGATTGGTTGAACTCAGAAGTTCGAGACCAGCCTGGGCAACACAGTGAGACTTATCTCTACAAAAAGTACAAAAATAAGCTGGTCATGGTGGTATATGCCTGTAGTCCCAGCTACTCAGGAGACTGAGGCAGGAGGATCACTTGAGCCCTGGAGGTCAACTCAGCATGAGTCGAGATTGTGCCACTTCACTCCAGCCTGACTGACCAGTGAGACTCTAAGTCGAAAAAGAAGGAGAAGGAGGAGGAGGAGGAGGAGGAGGAGGAGGAGGAGGAGGTGGCAGCCTGGAAGAATAGGAGAAAACACTGGTTGGGGAATGGCTGAGCCCAGGCCTCCTTAAAGAGGCAAAATCAATCAAATGGGTGTGCAGGGGTGGTTGGAGCTCACTGTCAGGCGTCCTGCAAGGAGGAAGAGCAAGTCTATTTCAAACTAGACTCCCCAGTGGAATAGACAGAGGTGAGTTTTTCCAAGGAGAGACTCCTCTAGCACCTGGCTTGGAGCTCTTCATCTTGAAGTCTTGGAGCAGGGACGAAGGGGCTCTTGAAGGGAAGCTTCCTCCTCTGGGCAGCTGGAGAACTCACTCCCATCTCATCCAACAGGGTGTGGAGGGTTGCTCCGTAGAGAAATGCTTATTCTATGTGGGACTATCTTTCTTCCTTTCTTCCTCAATTCTAGCCATGCCACCATCTCCTTAGAGCTGGAGCTGTGAACCTGTGAGGATATATATCCTTCTAAACCTTCCATTCTACCATCACCATTTTCCTCTACAGGGATGGAGGCAGCCTTACAGCAGTGCTAAGGAGAGGTTTCAGGGATGGCATCAAAGGTGTGCATCAAAGGAAGAGAATGTTTTTTTGGGTGGGGTTGGCTGTGAGGGAGGGTTTCCCAAAGGAAGTGCTTTTGAGCTGGAATTGACAGGATGAGTGGAAAGACATTTCCTCTTAGAACCATATGCACAGGATTCTTTCTTATAAGACCTAGGAAAGAAGGGCAGGCATGGGTTTTCTGGCAGGGCTCTGCCACAGTTGGCTTTGGGCATCCTCCAAAACTAGGAGGTCCTCAGTGCATACTTGTCTTAAGTTCTAAGCTCTCAGGGCATCTCTGAACTCAGAGGATCTTCACCCCTATGCAGCCACAGGACATACTCTGCAGCCCTTTAGAATTTATCAAGCACTCATAACATCCAAGTCCTGTGCATCTACACACACACACACACACACACACACACACACACACGCTCGAACCCCAGGTACTATTATCCCCATTTTACAAATGAGGAAACATCTCCTTCCATTATCACCTGTTTCTTCAAGGCTCGCTTCTCCTATATTCCAGAGGGTGTGGGGCTGGGGCACCTGCTTGGAATAACCTGGAGTCTCCTCAGAAGCAGGCTTCCCAGGGAGGGATCCTCTCCAATAGGACTCTCATCTCATCAACCTCAGGAAAGGTGGACATGGTGAGGATGTGGGCTGGGAAGCGCAGTAATCTCGTATTGGATTAGATGGGAGAGAGGATGCTTGCTTAGGAAAAAAGTTGGACCAGTACAGAGACGATTAGCATGGCCTTTGCACCATGATGACACGCAAATTTATGAAGCAATTCCATATTTTACCAAAAATTTTTAAAGAGGGAGGGCTGGCTTGAGACGCTTGAGGCTTGGGTTCTGATCCAGTTCAGCCATGAAGTTGCTGGTTGGGATAGTTTGCATCAGTCATTTGCCTTCTCTGAGACTGGTTTACCCAGAAGGGATATAAGAACTGAGCTGGACTAAGAACTCCAAGCCTTTGTCATTTGCTTTACGACAAATTGCAAAAACTAAAATCCAAAACCATAAGAAGACCAAGAAGAAGGGGAGAGGAGGAGGGATGGAAAGAAGGAATACCTGAGGCCCCTGGGTCGTCACAAAGGCCAGAAGTGGCTCTCCCAAGTCTCCCTCACAGACCTTCTCGCTTAGCGCAAGTGGCCCGGAAAACTCCAGCACCCTGGCGATGCCGTGGGGGGCAGACCTCGGCGTCCAGAGTTGGGGGGAGGGCATACGGCGCCGCGGGGGTCTAGGGATTGGGCCCAGGCGCGGGGATTGGACCTGATCCGCTAGGTGGACGGTAGTTTGCTTACTCTTCTCGGGTCGCCGGGCAAAGGCCATCGCAACTGCTCCGGTAATAACTCCTTGCGCAGCGTAAGCACCCACGGCGGTGGGATGCACTCCTTGTTTGATCACCCCGAGTTCCGACTTTCCCGGTAGCGGGAATTCCCTCAGAACCAGCCCCATCCCTGGCGGTCTATCACGGGCACCCCTAACACTTGGTGAGTGCGCAGAGCTCTCGGCACAGTCGCTGGGCTCGATACGGTGCCTACCGCACGCCCCAGGAGCAGAGGTCTATGTCTGCCCCTGCAGCCGGACGCCGAGGTCTGTAACCCCGAGCCAGCACTCAGAGCTCACCTGCGCGGCTCTGCCCAGGGAAACAGAGATTCGACCGCGACCAAGTCCTCCGCACTCCGCGGCCCTTCCGGGATTATCCGTGCCCTTTCTCCTCCATCCCACCCACCGGCCCCAAAACGAACTTTTTGTATAGTGTTGTCGTTCGCAGTGGATTTTAAGTTTTATTTGGAAGGACCTTTCTTTCTTAGTAACTCAGGTTGGAGAAACTGAATAATTCGGTTTGGCGGCAGGAGGAAAGGAATCACATCTTTGCTCCAGCCTCCCTGAGCTCGGCCCCGCGCGCTGTGGATAGAACCTCCGCATTCAGCGAGGCCCGGAGAAGGGCAGTCTAAAGAGACCTGCATCTTCCTCTCCGATTTGACTTTTCCTGAAATTTGGAATGATTGCGCCTCTTTTTCTCTTTCTGATCGAGCATTTAGTGCTAGCGCAAGGCGGGCAGCCAACTGGTTACTGAGCCCACCGCCAGCCCGGCCGTGTGCTTCCATTTGCGCTCACCTCCGTGCTCCCCTGAGCGTTTTCTCAGGGATTGGAGTTCCCGCCTCATTTTCCAAATAACCCTGGAGAAGCTCCCGGGGGAGGAGAAGGGGAGAGGCCTTAGGGTCAGCACCACTTCGACCCCAGCACTGCAGTGGGGCTCCCCACGCCCGTCACCCGCTCCGCCATAGGCGACGCTCTCCGGAGACGTCTTTGCATTACTTGCAAATTTCAGCCTCTGCTCAGGAAAAGTCTTGTACTTGAGATTAGCTGAGATGTTTTATGCACACACTAAACATGTTAAAAACAAAACTAGGAACAATTCTTGGACCTGGACATTCCCCCGCCACACACACACACACACACACACACACACACACACACACACACACGGGGTGGGGGGACGGAGAGAGAGAGAGAACGGTTAACAAAAGATGGGGCGGTTTTGAGGGTGTCTTGGAAGCAGGTTGTGCCGCTGGGGAGCCACACGACGCTGAACTTCGCTGGGTGCGGGAGCAGAAAACATCCCGGGATTGGGGACGCGTGGGCTGGGGGACGCGTAAGTTCCAGGCTTGGTGATGCGGAGCTCTGAAGTTTTCCCTCGGGTGTCCCAGCCCCGGACCCGGTGGACCGAAAGGAGGTGACCGCACCAGGAGCTGGACTGACAGACCGCCGGCTGGCCTGCCAGGGCGCCCTGGGGAAACATAGTGATCCGGCGAGAGGCCCTGAGGCCAACCCCGCTGCAACGAATTTGCCGGGCCCCCAACGAAGGCAGCTCCGCCGGGATTTTCAGACCTTCCCAGACTTAGGCATGGAAAGTTGGTGTTTCGCCGACGTCTTCATCGCCTGGTGCCGAGTGAAAGCCTGAGGTGGGAGTATGGGAGTTGGAAGGTTCCTTTAGTGGCAACATCGAAGACAATGCGTGCACGGGCGCACACAATATAACACAGCGCGCACGCGCACACACACACACATCACAAACGCATAGATGCACAGATGCACAGACAGGTACTTCCGCAACCCAATGGCCTCAGCATATCCTCCATAGGCAATCACACAGCCACATCACACATACACAACAAACACAGCACACGGCCACCACACGTACACACACAACGCCCCCCCCCCCACACACACACGCACACTCACGCCTGCCCTCTGGACCCTTGGAGTTGATGGAGGGTCTACAAGGGTGGGGTTATTGGTTCAACTTTTTGACCAGTGACCCCAACCGAACCAGAGCCTTTGGAAGTCCACACTGCTTTTCTTTCATAACAAAAGGTCTGGTCTCTCAATCCTGATCAGGGCAGCTCAGCCTGGGAAGAGACAGCCTTACCTCTGCTGGTTTGGGCCTGGGAGAACGAAGGAAGTACTGCCTTGAGGAGGAGAGCGGAGTGGCCGTGTGGGGGCACAGACATACCCATACCCCTTCCCTTCAATGTAAGAAAAATAATCACAACTACAAAAAACCTCAAACTCAGCCTTGCCCTCTGTGTACCCGTGTTGGGCTCTTGGGTCCCCAGGCCTGGTGTAGGGGGAGGGTAGACAGAGGTAAGGTGAAAGGTAACTCAGTCCCACCCCGACTCCTCCAGCCCCACCTCTCTCCCCAAACCTCCCCCTCACCTTGCTCAGCTATGGGGGCGGGGCAGGAGTGGTTGGCGGAGAGGAGGGTCCTGGACCCACTCTCAACAGTTTACAGAGGGGGTGGTGCATCGCGCACCTCCTCCAGCCTGGCTTCCATCCTCGGCTGTCAATCACTCTCATTAATTCTCTTTGGAAAACGATCCCACACTGGAAGTTCACCAACTGCTGCCTGGAAAAGGCTGGGGGATGTGGTGAGGGGGAAGGAAAATGGGCAGAGAAGTGGGGAGGGTTTGCACTAGCTTTGTGGGGTGAGGGCGGTGCAAGCTGGTTGGGGAACCGAGCCCCAAAGACTTTCCATCTTCTCAAGTCAGTTTGCCTCTCCCTCCCCTGCACACCCCTCCCAGACTCTGAGCTGACTCTCACCTGTCCAGATTGGACCTTGGGGAGAAACAGCTCTTTGCAGCCCAAATTCTGGCATGAGCCCCAAAACTAGTGAAGAAGGGGAGCTCAGTCCCACACTCCCAACCACCAGTCAACCCAATGGGGCACTGCTGCCTCTGGTGCTTTCCACAGGAAACGGGGGGAGGGCAGAGTAGTAGACCTCGGTGTGTAGACAAGAGGAAGCAGATGAAGGCTCTATTCTTGGAGACCCCTCTGAGGAACCTTGCAGAGCCTGTCCCAGGGCCTTTAGGGGAGAAGGGGAGCAGTGGCGACCTGAGGCCTTGTGCCTTGGGTAACACCATAATATTGATAATACTAGCAAACACTTAAGTGTTGTCTGTGCTCCAGGCACTTTGCTAAGCCCTTACATTTTATTGAATCATCACAAGAATTTTATGTGGTACATTCTCTCTCTATAAGAATATAAGACATACTCTGGCCAGGCACGGTGGCTCATGCCTGTAATCCCAGCACTTTGGGAGGCCGAGGCGTGTGGATCACGAGGTCAGGAGTTCAAGACCAGCCTGGCCAACATAGTGAAACCCCGTCTCTACTAAAAAAAATACAAAAATTAGCCGGGCATGGTGGCATGTGCCACAGTGATCTCAGCTCACTACAACCTCCACCTCCCAGGTTCAAGTGATTCTCCTGCCTCAGCCTCCCAAGTAGCTGGGACTACAGGCACCTGCCATCACACCTGGCTAATTTTTGTATTTTTAGTAGAGATGGAGTTTCACCATGTCGGCCAGGGTGGTCTCAATCTCTTGACCTTGTGATTCATCCGCCTTGGCCTCCCAAAGTGCTGGGATTACAGGTGTGAACCATTGTGCCGGGTCACATGCATTTTCTTAGAAATCTTCACACAATCCTGCAAAGAGAGTCTTTTTTTTTTTTTTTTTTTTGATAGGGTCTCACTCTGTTGCGGAGGCTGGAGTGCAGTGGCAAAGACATGACTCACTGTAGCTTCAACCTCATGGGCTCAAGAGATCCTCCTGCCTCATCCTCCCAAGTAGCTGGGACTACAGGCATGTGCCGCCATGCCTGGCTAATTTTTAAATTTTCGTAGAGACAAAGTCTCGCTATGTTGCCCAGACTGGTCTCTAACTCCTATGCCCAATCAAGAATCCTACTCTTGTTTTTGTTGGTGGTGGTGGTGGTTGTTTTGTTTGTTTGTTTGTTTGTTGAGGCAGAGTGTCACTCTGTTGCCTAGGCTGGAGTGCAGTGGCACGATCTCGGCTCACTGCAACCTCTGTCCCAGGTTCAAGTGATTTCTGGCTAAGTTTTGTATTTTTAGTAGAGACGGGGCTTCACCATGTTGGCCAGGCTGATCTCGAACTCCTGATCTCAAGTGATCCACCTGCCTCGGCCTCCCAAAGTGCTAGGATCACAGGCATGAGCCACCAGGCCCGGCCACGAGAATCCTATTCTTATCCCCATTTTACAAATGAGGAGACTGAGGCACAGAAAAGGTGTGTGCAAGGCCTGCATCCACTTGGCTGAAAGGCAAGAAAATGAGGAAAGAACTGAGACTGAGAGTCAGGAGGATCCATACTGTGGAGGGTCTCAAACGCCAACCAAGAGCTTCAAATGGGGCCCATGGGCAGTGGAGAAGACCAGATGGCAGTGGAGAGGCTTCCCAGGAGCATTTGGGTACCAGGGTGGGTTGGGGAGGGAAGGTCAGGTGGTCGAGAGAGCCCAGTTAGGAGGCTGTTGCAATAGGTCAAGTATGAAGTGAGAAGGGAAGGTTTAAGGGGGTGGTGGCAAAGGCAATGGAAAGGAAGGGAAGCATGAGAAGAGTGGCTCAAAGACAAACCCTACTGGGCCAGGTAACTGTACCAGAGAGGGTAGAAGCAAAAATGACTGTGAAGTTCCTGGCGTGGGCAACCAGAGGAGCTGGTGCCTGGTTCACAGATTCAGGCATTTGATGGTGGGGATGAACCACGGACCAAGATCCTGGGTTAGATGTTCCAGCAAGCAGCCAGCCACACTGACTAGTTTGCCCCTGCACAGATGTCTTTCCCAGTCCTGCCTGTGTGCACAGGTGAAATTTACATGTATGCAGATGCATGCAAATAAGAGTAATCTCATCTGGGCCCTGAGCCAGAAGCCAGTGAGGCAGGCCCTCTCCCACCTCCAGGGAGAAGGAGGAGGACCGCCCCAGCCCTGACTCACTTGCTGACATGCCGCCTGGAATGCCACCTCCCCAGCTGCCTTCCTCCAACTTGGGGAACTCGCTCCTGGAATCACCATGAAGCTCAAGCCCAGAAGATCGCAAGCAGTAAAGACTTGGGGCTGGGGTTGAGGACTTTCTAAATCAAAGTAATGAGGTATTTTGAGTCCTCCTGGCAAATCAGCAAGGGGCAGGGGACAGGAGGAGGCAGGGCAAATGCCTAGGGAATATGACATTTTCCCTACAACATATATGGCCTTCCCCAAAGCACGTGGACATCTATAACTACAGTGGGGCCTCATAATAACTTGTGAACTAGGTGGTTATTTGCCCCGTTTTACAGATGAAGACACTGAGGCCCATGTCTTAAAGTGCCTTGCTAGGGAAAACCTCACTCATGTATACAGAGCAGGATTTTCAATCCAGGCCTCTGACTCAGTGCCTTTTGCACTACTTTACAGTTTGGTGCTGGGCTGAGGGAATGGGCAGCTAACTCTGGAGTCTGGGGCTCAGTTTGGAGAAACTGTTGACCCTCAGGCATCCAGTTACAAGAAAGAAATCTCTAGTCTTCTCAGTCCTTAAGGACTTCAGCAAATAAGTGAACTCTTGTCTCTAGACCTAAGGCCATACCTCTCAAGTGGGGTGATAGACCATGCACCCCACTTCTGGCTTCTTCAGCGTTCTCTTTTTAAAATATCAACTAGATACAGAGTCTGTGTAGGGTGCCATGGGAGACTAGTCCCACCCAATAGCAAATTTAGCAATTTGTGATTATTAAAATTACGAAAAAAAAAAAATAGGCCAGGCACGGTGGCTCACGCCTGTAGTCCCAGCACTTTGGGAGGCCAAGGCGGGTGGACCACCTAAGGTCAGGAGTTTGAGACCAGCCTGGTCAATATAGGGAACCTTGTCTCTACTAAAACACAAAAATTAGCTGGGCATGCTGGTGCATGCCTGTAATCTTGTCCACTTAGGAGGCTGAGGCAGGAGAATCACTTGAATCTGGAAGGCAGAGGTTGCAGTGAGCTGAGATCGCACCACTACTCTCCAGCCTGGGTGACAGAGTGAGACTCCGTCTCAAAAAAAAAAAAAAATAGATATGATAGATATGAGTGTATTGCTCTGCATCCAGGCTGGAATGCAGTGGTGTGGTCATAGCTCACTGCTTCGCTGCTGCCTCAACCTCCCAAGCTCAAGCAATCCTCCCACTTCAGCCTCCCAAGTAGCTGGGACTATAGGCGCATGCCACCACGCCCAGCAATTTTTTTTTTTTTTTTTTGAGATGGAGTCTTGCTCTTGTCACCCAGGCTAGAGTGCAGTGGCGCAATCTTGGCTCACTGCAACCTCTGCCTCCCAGGTTCAAGCAAGTCTCTGCCTCAGCCTCCCGAGTAGCTGGGATTACAGGCTCCTGCCACCACTCCCGGCTAATTTTTATATTTTTAGTAGTTTCACCATCTTGGCCAGGCTGGTCTTGAACTCCTGACCTTGTGATCCACTTGCCTCGGCCTCCCAAAGTGCTGGGATTACAGGTGTGAACTACCGCGCCTGGCCCAGCAATTTTTAAAAAAATTTTTGTAAAGATGGGGTCTCAGAATGTTGCCCAGTCTGGTCTCAAACTCCTAAGCTCAAGTGATCCTCCTGCCTTGGCCTCCAAAGTGCTGGGACTACAGACATGAGCCAGTACATCTGGCCCAGATCTGAATTCTAATTCCACCTACATCACCTACTGACTTGGGCAAATAAAACTTCCCTGTGTCTCAGTTTCCCCATCTGTGAAATGGACATCATAATAAGCCCAGCCTCACAGGGTTGTGAAGATTCAGTAAATAACTCTAAGTGACCATGCATAGCAGACATTTCACACACATTAACTCCCTTTCCTTTTGTTGGTTCCTTTGGCTCACCCACAAGGGATATGCGTATCTCCACCATTCAATCCACTTGGGGGGGTAGGGTGAGGTGCCACACCCAATTTGATTAAAAAGCTTTTGCCCCCAAGGATTTGGTGACAGTGGGAGGTGTCACTGCCAGGACACAAAACTCCTGCAGGGCAGAGTTCCTTAGCTCCTCATCCTCACAGCACCTGGCACTGTGCCTTGCATGCTGAGGTGCTCAGGGCAGACTTTACTCTCCAGCTAATCCTGAAGACACCCTCAGCTTCTAAGCACAGGGACGCTTGTGAGAATCAGTCCTCCCGGTGGCATATGGAGTACTTTCACACTCAGGATCTCAGCTAATCCTTACCACCCAGTCAGGTGGGGCAAGTATTGCTGTCCCCATTTCACAGATGAAGAAACCAATGCTCAGAGCAGCTCAGGGCCTTACCCAACATTGCACAACCGGTATGTGACACAGCTGGGATTGGAACCCCAGCCTCCTGACTCTGGGATTCTCTGGGTTTTTCCAGAGCAGTCCAGCTCTCTCTGAATGGGTGGGTGAAGGAGGAGAGGGGACAGAAACTGGACGTTGCATGGACCTGAGGGGATCTCTGTGCTATGTGCGGGGCTGGGGCTGGCCGTGGTCAGAGCGAAGCCCCATTCTCTGCAGCAGGGTAGTACAATGACAAGAGTCAAGACTGAAAGAGCAGTGAGGCAATTGACCCTATGGAAAGCCAGCAGTGGGGATGTGAGACTTGTCTGCAAAAGTGTGAAGGGCTTCAGACTAATTCTGCGTGATGTTTGAGGCCAAATGGAAGCTGCTGCAATATTGATTTATGCTCAGTATAAGGAAGACATTTTTAATAACTAGAGTTTTCAAAAGTAGCACATTCTCCACTTCTATCTTAGGTACCAATTCCTTCTACCTTAAACGGAGTGGTGATTTCACATCTTGTTTCCTCTGTTGGAATAAGACATTCTGGGGGCAAGTTCATCTCCCATTGAGCTTTGCTTCCTCCAATATGTGTGTGTATATCATCTGTCCTCAGTAAGTGTTTGTGAGCCCCTATCACTGAAGGTGTTCAAGCAGAGGCTTGCTGTGGAATCTCAGGGAACGCTGTGAGATGGGGGCTGAGAGCCTGGACCCAGTAGGTTTCAATCTAGTTCTGTTGCTTACGGGCTGGGGGGCCTGGCATAGGTGGCTCACAACTTCTGAGTCTCATTTTTCTCATCTGTAATGTGGGGTTAATACCACTCACTCCATAAAATTGCTGTGAGGACCATGAGGCACTCTCTGTGACTAGCAGGGTGCCCAGCACAAGGACAGCCAAGAAAGCAGCTTTTAGGATGATACACGCAGCTGAGGGGCTGTGTCATAGACTAAAGAAATGGGCTAGGGGACCAGACGCGGTGGCTCATGCCTGTAATCTCAGCACTTTGAGAGGCTGTGGTGGGCAGATCACCTGAGGTCGGGAGTTCGAGACCAGTCTGACCAACATGTAGAAACTCCATCTCTACTAAAAATACAAAATTAGCCGGGCATGGTGGTGCATGCCTGTAATCCCAGCTACTCGAGAGGCTGAGGCAGGAGAATCGCTTCACCTGGGAGGTGGAGGTTGTGGTGATCTGAGATCGCGCCATTGCACTCCAGCCTGGGCAACAAGAGTGAAACTCCGTCTCAAAAAAAAAAAAAAAAAGGGCTAGGGACCCACTAATGACCCTCCAGTTCTGACATATGAGCCTATTCCATAAGTACCAGGAAAGAAGCTAAACAGAAACCAGGAAGCCGATTGACTCAACATAGGAAACTGACTGAAAAATAAACAGCCGTCGTTCAAGTCCCTCAGTACTTGAGACTCTCCCATGGACTTCTCCTATTTTTGACCCTGCCCCCACTTACATAAGCCCTCCAGGCCTGGGCTTGGGATCAGGGACTCTCCTGGTTCCTGGGCATCATTAGCCCTGGAAAAGGTACCAGGAGTCCCAAGTACCCCACCCTGCCCTGGAAGCCTAGCCTCAGCCAAGAACAGGACTCAAAAGTTCAGATTTGGCCATCACCTGCTCTAACCACAAGCCCTTAACTAGCCCAAGCCTCTAAACCAGAAAGATGACGTGGCACCTCCTGGAGGGTGGCAGTGGCTCCTGAGTGCCAAGTGCCCGGGGCTGGGAGGGGCCTCCAGCAGGGCTGCTCCTCAAAGTTTCATGGCCCTTCTTAGAGATGGAAAGCACCTCAGAGGCCCAGAGCCAGTGGGTGTCAAATTCTAGAATCAAGAAGGTCTGGGTGGGCCGGGTGTGGTAGCTTATGCTTGTAATCCCAGCACTTTGGGAGACTGAGACAGGAGGATCGCTTGAAGCCAGGAGTTCCAGACCAGAGTGGGCAACACAGTGACACCTCATCTCTACCAAAAGAATTAAAATTATTTTACAAATATATAAAATATTTATTAAATTTATTTTTAAAATCAAGAAGCTCAGCAGAGAGCAGTGGCTCACACCTGCAATACTAGCACTTTGTGAGGCTGAGGCGGGCGGATCACGAGGTCAGGAGTTCGAGACCAGTCTACATGGTGAAACCCTGTCTCTACTAAAAATACAAAAATTAGCTTGGCGTGGTGGCGTATGTCTGTAGTCCCAGCTACTTAGGAGGCTGAGGAAGAAGCATTGCTTGAACCCAGGAGGTGGAGGTTGCAGTGAGCCAAGATCGTGCCATTGCACTCCAGCCTGGGTAACAGAGCGAGGCTCCGTCTCAAAAAAACAAAAAGAAAGAAAGAAGCTCTGGGTGGGCCTGGAGACCTGCATAATAATGAGCACTAATGGTGAGAAGCTGATTTGGCCCAGCACCCCTAGTGTTAACACATGAAGAAGAGGGGTAAGACTGACCCATAAGGACACGCTGGAACAGGACGAAAGCCCCGCACTCCGGACCCTAGCACAGAGTGTTTTCAACCCAGCGGCCTCTTAAGACTCACCCACCAGAGAAGGAGAGGCCAAGTTCACCGGGATGTTTTCCTGAGTCTATGCCCCATGCCCCCATTAGAGGTTGTATCGATCACATGAGAACAATTCAGCCTCCTGGAACTGGCCTCTGAACAAAATGAGATTGGGGTACTGGTCCTGTGGGGGACCACCTGAAGGCTGGGGTGTGAAAACAAGTAGGCATTTGGGGCTAGATCTATGGAGGGTCACCCAGGCATGTGTTTGGAAATAGCCATTACACTGGTGGAAAATTTTTGGTCTGATTTAGAATAATCTCTTATTCACTAGCACCTAGCACAGTACCTGGCACACAGAGCCAGACGGTGCACTGAGTACACGGACGATGCAAAATGGGGGTTAGACTCAGCCATCTCCAAGGCAAAGGGTGCGGGATCTCAGCAGAGCCTGGAGAACACCAAATAGTGGATGCCTAGAATGCAGGATGGCCAGGGAGGTGCAGCCAAGAGGAGAGAGGGAGTTGGGCAGGGAGCTGGGAATCATATTATACCCCTGTCCCCACTCCAGGGTCAATTGCCATTGAGTCTCAGCCCCAGAGGTTCCATGAACAGAAGGGGTTTGGGTGATTGAGTAATCGTGTGGATGTTGTGTTTGTGACCATGACCACGTGACACGTGTGTAACTGTGTATGTGATGGGTTGTAACTGAGACTGCATGTGTGTGACTCTGTGGCTTGGGTGTGGCCCTGTGCATTGTATAGGAGCTATGTGCTTGTGGCTGCATGTGACTGTGTGGTTGTGTGTGTGACTATGTGCATAGAAATGGGCGTTGCCTCTGCAATGCGTGCGACTCTCAAAAACTGGTTCTGAGAGTGGCTGGGAGTTGGGAGTGTGGATGCGGCAGTCTGTGTAGCTGTGTATTGCTCTGCATGATGTGGGTGCAGCTCTGCGTGGAGACAGCGGTCACGGATGGATGTGACTGTATGGGACTCTGATACTGTCTCCAGGTGGGCCTGGGAGAATCTGGCTGGGCTCTCTTCTGTGTGACTGTATCTACGCAACGGCCTTGTGGGTTACTGGCTTTGCATGTTGTGTACGTAGCTGGGTGTCGCACCCTCCTGTGTGTGTCACTGTATGCTCCTCCGAGGGACTCGGTTGTGTCACTGTGTGTGACTGTGACTGCGTGTGTGACCCAGCATCCCTCTCAAACCACCTTCCTTGGGTGACTTTGATGTGGTTGAGTTTCTAGGGGCCATAAGGACGCCTGCCTCACTCTGGAAGACTTCAAAAGATGGCAACTCTTTTCCCCCAGCAGGGGAAAAAACCCATGTTCCCCTCCCTCTTCCCACTCACCCTGCCTGGAGGAGAAGCCTGTTTGTTTTCCTATTTTTACTGCCGAGGATGAGTTCATGGCCGCAGCTGACTCACCAGTCTTTCCGAAAGACTTGGGGAAGGAAATAGGGGTTGCTTGGTTGGGACCTCTGCCCAGGAGCCCAGAATGCTCAGAACAGAGGCGAGGAAGATATGTGGGTCCACTGTGGGTTGTGCGAGCACCTCAAGCCGCTCATGCACCCTGAGCTTGGAAGGTCAAGGAGACTTCTTTAGAGGTCACTGTGTAGCCTCCAGCCTCCTACGCCAAAAGACAGGCCTCTGTCCTTATCTAAAAGCTCTCCCCTCCCATCAGTCCAGTTGAAAAGTAAGGCTGAGCCAAGGCCAATTGAAACGTAGGCTGGGGCTCTGGAGGTACATTTGACAGGTCCCAGATCCATATCCCTGCAGGTGGTTCAGTAAGTAGCAAGGATGCCTGGGTTTAACAACACTGTTTGCGCGCCCCCTATGGGCAGAGCCTGCGCCGGCAGAAGGAGGTACAGCTAGAGGAAGGAGGCTTGCACAGTTTGACGCAGGGGAGATGCAGTCCTCGTCCCCAGGGACTCTTAGCTTCGTGAGAGACTCTTAGCCTTAACCCCCCCTACCCCATACACAGACTGACACAAAGAATCCAGAGGATTCAAACTATATTTTCCTAGGCTTGGAAAAGAGTCATGTCCGAACCTGAGGAAGAATTAAAGAGCGCTTCTGGCAGGGCTTCGGGGACTTTGGTGCAGGCTAGGAGGGAGAGTACATCCTGGAGGGTGGGTGACTGGGAGGACCCAGGATGGAACAATTTCTTGGGAGATATATAGGAGGTGAGGAGAGATGGGAAGGCCACAGTGGCATAATCCTTGTGTGAGATGGCAAGGGAGGGCTTGGGCTGGGCCTGGTTCACAGTGCGCAGGAACTCTGCCTAAGCAGAGTCTGTGGATGGAAGTCCCCTTTGGTATCTACCTAGTGTCCCTCCAGCTGCAGCCGGCCTATAGTTTCCCATGTCTGGTTGCCCAGGAGGGAGCTGTGAGGCTGCGGCTTCGCCCCCTTTCCCCTACTGTACCCTGGGGAGCAAGACACCCCAACTGTGCTCCCAACCAGCTTGCCTGGCCTGCCAGCCCTCCTGCCCCCCACCCCATGTCCACCCTGAAGAAGCCCCTGCCAGGCTCTCACCCAGCCAGTGGCTGGAGCCATAAAAACTTCCCTCCACCCCCGCCGTCCTGGCTCACTGCCTGGGAGGCTCCTTCCAGCTCCTGTGACAGATCCTACTCATCAGATCCTACCCTTTCGTCTGCCTGAAACTCCCTGACTTTGAATTTGGGGTGTTTGGGCCACCTTCCTGGAGGAATTGAGAAGAGCTTCAAACTAAGAAGTTAGGAGGCTGGGCCTTGGGGAACTCACTGGGCAGGGCACCTAGCCTCAGTTTCCCCATCTGCAAAATGGAGCTAATGGTGTTTGCCCTACTGGGTTTCTAGGGTGGGTGGGGAAGGCTCCAGTGAGCTCATTGGCCTGAAGGCCCTGGTGAGTTGTAAATAGTCCAGTACTCGTGGGAGGAAGGAGGGAGGGGAGCCGTGTTATTCCAGCTGGGCCTGGCTGTCTGCGTGGAGGGCTTGGTCAGCGGGGGTCTAGGGGAACTGTGAGGATCTCTGTGCCAAGTGCGGGAAACAGAAGAATTTGAGGCTGGCACCCCACTGAGAGCTGGGTGTAGATAAGGCCCTGCAGGGGTTGCATCTGGAGGCGACAGCAGCAGGGTCTATGACATGAAGGCTTGGGGCAAGTCACTTGGACAAGTGGTTCCGAAAAAGCTGCTTTTTGGAAGAAGGGTGGTGAGAAACCTGAGGCCACCAAGTGACATCACTCTCAGCCTCTCTGACATCCTTGCCTCTGCAGGGAGGGGATGCAGAGGCCATCTTTTCTTTTCTAGGGACAGAGGGCTGTCCCTAGGCCCTGGGGAGAGGAGGTTGGGCTCCTGGTATGGACTCAGGAAATTAGCTGCAGCTTTTTCTGATAGGCAAATTCGGAAGTCCTAGTCAGCTCACCAGGAGGGGCATCTGGCTGCATTTTCCTTCAGCCTGTCAGAGAGGCAGTTCCAGAGCCCTCTGCCTTCTTCTTCAAGTGAGCAAACCAGTGCCTTCCCCCACATACCCCTCACCCCTTCCAGTGCATCTGCCCACTCTCCTCCTCTACACACTCACCCTGGTTTTCCCCTTGGAGCCTTTGAACAGGTTGCTCCCCCTCTGAAATGCCCTTCCCCAGACCACACCCCGCCCCCAGCCTCAGATCAAATCCTGCCCCTGCCAATTTCTAGCCACGTGACCCTGGGCAAGTCACCGCATCTCTTTGAACCTCAGTCTTCCCATCTGTAAAATGGAGCTAATACTACCTCCTACACTATAAGAATGAGGAGATAACACATGAAGTGCTGAGTCCAGTTCCTGTCACAGGGAGAGGCTCAACACCTCTTCACCCCTTCTAGAATCCCTTCCAACACCTGCTTGCCACTTACTGATTTGCCTTATTTATTGCTTCATAATAAACCAAAAGACAGGTATTCATTGAGTACTCACTATGTATTTAACACTGTGGCAAGTTCTAGGGAGATCCAAGGTGGGGTTCTTTGCCCACCTGGAAACAGCTACCAGCCTAGATGGGCAGACAACATCTGTAACGATGGAATATCCAACCGCTCGGACAGCACAGCTGTCACACTGGGCTGAGTGAGTAGCAGGCTCCCAGAGGAGCCAGAGAATGGGCAAGGGAGGTGTGGCTTGGGGAGGGCTTCCTCGAGAAGGGGGCCTTGGTTTGCAAGTAGGATAGGCAGAGGCGACAAGAAGGGCAGTGTGGACAGAAGGTATGGCAGAGGCATGACCATGGTCATGGGGACACAGGAGTAAAGAGAGAGTGTGGGAAGTTTTCGGGGTGATGACTGGATGGAAAAGGCCAGGCCACACACTGGAGATCCTTGAGAGCCAGGCAGAGGAATTTAGATCAGACATGGTACAAAACAGGGAGCCACAGCAGGTTCTTGGGCAGGGGGAGGAGTACAGGTTGAAAGGGAAGGGATGAGCTTCTCATTTATTAATATCAGTTGTATTTCAGAATTTTTCTAAGTGCTTATTATATGTTTTCCCATATAATCTCCAAGCAACCTGGTAAAATATATCTGTTTATCTCCGTTTTAGAGATAGAGAAACAAACAGAGAAGTTAAGTAACTTCCCCAAGGTCACAGAGTAAGTAGAAAGTGAGATAACTGAAGCCTGTCTAACTCCAGAGTCCACTTCCAACACAACCCAGATTCCCTTACAGAGGATGTGGGTCAGAATTTGGCAGGACCCTTCTTCCCCGCTCCGCCCCCACCGACCCCTTGGTAGAATTTGTTTCAGAGACTGGAGGAGTCTTGGACTGATGGAGGTAAAACTGCCTCAGACCTGGCAGGTGACCTTTGCCCTTTCCAGCTGCTTTATACGAAGGAGAGGCCCAGGATGACCGGGAAGCCTGTTCCCCGGTCACTGCACAGGGAAGGGTCTGTGCGGCAGTGTGTAAGTGAGGGGGTTAGGCAGAGGTGACTCTGGGCTTTGGGGCCTGCCTGCCTGGGAGGAGCAGGAGCTTGTTGACGGAGCCAGAGGAGCCAGAGCAAGCTGCAGGAAGAATGAGGCATTGGGTTTGGAACGCGCCGAGCCTGACGCAGTGGGCCAAGCAGAGCTGCCCCCGGCTTCAGAAACCCAGGCTTAAAGCTGAGTAGACAGGTCTGACCCCGAGGACTTTCCAAGCACTGCTTTCTGTCCCTTCCAGACTGGGGACGCCCAAGAATGGGCCTGTGGTGCCTCCTTCCTCGGCCCCACTAGCACCCAGAGTTGTGTCTTCAGACTGGGGTGGGGAATTCAAGGACGGTACTGCCTGGCAGCCTCCCTTCCCACCCTCCCTCCCACCTTCCTCCCCCTCCTCCCTCAGCCCATGGTACCTTTGAGGCCTGAAAGCCCCTTTCCCTGCATCCTGTAAGGACTGCTTCCCCGTCCTTGCTCGTACCCACCCCACCAGTCCCTGGGGTGTCTGTGTGTGTTTCTGTCCCTCCGAAGGGCACTTGTTCATTCAACAGATGTCTCTGGAGCAACAACTGCGCCAGCCTGTGCCAGGCACTGAGGACGAGGATACAGCCACACCCTCATGGAGCTTACATCCCAGTGGGGGAGACAGACAGTAACCAAGTGATTCAAACAAGCCCATTTCAATCAGTGACAAGTGCTGGGAGGAAGAATGAGGCCAGGGTTGTAGAGAGGGAAGGGACAGGGGCATCCGGAGAGACACAGGGCACTGTTTCAGATGGGGTCATCTAGGAAGGCCTCTAGAAGAAGTCTCTTGAGTTTTGAAGAACAAGAATAAGAAAAAGTGTAGGGAAAAGTATTCTAGGTGGAAGAAACGGCCAGTACAAAAGCCCTGAGGTGGCCGGGCGCGGTGGCTCACTCCTGTAACCCCAGCACTTTGGGAGGCCGAGGCAGGAGGATCACGAGGTCAGGAGTTTGAGACCAGCCTGGCCAACATGGTGAAACCCCGCCTCTACTAAAAATACAAAAATTAGCCAGGCATGGTAAGTGGGCACCTGTAATCCCAGCTACTCAGGAGGCTGAGGCAGGAGAATTGCTTGAACCCGGGAGGCGCAGGTTGCACTGAGCCGAGATCTTGCCACTGCGCTCCAGCCTGGGAGACAGAGCAAAACTACAGCTTTGGGGTGGGGCGGGGCGGGGAAGCCCCGAGGCTGGGTGAGCCTGGATTGTGTGAGAATCAGTAGCCTAGAGAGGAATGGACGAGGGGAAAGGCCAGAGATGAGGCTGAGGTGGACAGGGTCCTGACGGGTTAGGGCCTTGTTATCCTGAGCGAGAAAGGAGGCCGTTGGCAGGTTGGAAGCAGAAGAGGACATGTCCTGATTTATGTTTCTAAAGCTCCCTTTAGCTGAGGGCATGTGGGCTCAGCCTGAGATCAGGCAGGGGCACCTCTCGCCCTGTGCCTCCAGGACCTCCATCCCCCCAGCCCTCAGACTCCGCTGCAAACCTAGACCCAGGCTCTGGGAAACGTTCCATAGGAGTCGCCTTCGTTTATTTTCTCCTAATGAGAAAGGTTCTGGGGGTGACTTAGCCACTACCTTGAGGTGCCTATCATGGAAGAACTGCCTTGTTTGCCTTTTGGGGATCCCCTTGTCCCTAGCGTCTGTGTCAGGGACTCTGTGAGGAGGGTGGGCAGGGATGGGCGTGGTGGAGCGCGGGGCCTGGCAGGTGACCTTTGCCCTCTGCTCTCCCCTTCAATCCTGATGGAGCCCCGGCGACCCCAGTGGGGTTTGGGGGTAGTGGCCTCCAACTGGGTGGGGCCTGTGGAATCTGGCGGCCTCCTAGGGCTGACCCTGGGGATGGACGCCCAGCAGCAGCCCCAGGAAGGTTCTGAGTCAGATCCGGAGGGCAGCCTGGGGCGGCCCAGCTGAGGTCACGGTCTAGTGGCTGGAGGTGCTGACCCGAGTCCTCCACCCCCAGCTGGTGTTTGTCTAGAGGCCCTCCAGCAAGTGCCAGGCGCCTTCCTGGCCTCCCCATAGCACTCCTGGGATGAAAGACGCTCAGAGCCGAGACAGGGTGTGGCTGGGCTATAGTCTCCAACCTTCCTGTGTTCCTGTCTGAGGGGAAACATGACCCTGCTCTCAGGGAGCCTCCAGTCTGAGGGGAGAGGCAGGATCCTGGCCTCACAGAGCCTCTAGTCTGAGGGGAGAGGCAGGATCCTGGCCTCACAGAGCCCCCAGTCTGAGGGGAGAGGCAGGATCCTGGCCTCACAGAGCCCCCAGTCTGAGGGGAGAGGCAGGATCCTGGCCTCACAGAGCCCCCAGTCTGAGGGGAGAGGCAGGATCCTGTTCTCACAGAGTCCCTAACCTGAGGTGAGAGGCAGGATCTGGGCCTCAAGAACGCCCCGCAGTCTGAGAGGAGAGGCAGGGTCCTGGCCTCACAGAGCTTCTAGTCTGAGGGAAGACCAAGACATGTAAAGAGTGCGAAGTGGAGACCAAAAGGAAACTCTCCACTTGGATCAAGGCTGGAGAGGAGAATGGCTAAGGGCGGAGGCATGGGAGGAGATGGCAACGCTGAGTGGAGTGGCCCCCAAGGAGATCCCCCTCAGGCTCTGAGATGCTTTGTGGTCACAGGGTTCTTTGTGTCTTGCATGTCCCCGTCCTCTGTGTAACCATAGGTAAGGGGCTGGGTCCAGGGGTAGCCACAGACTCTGACAGCCACTTTCATCCCCTGGCGGTCCTCCCCGGGAGAGGAGTGCTGTGCCCTAGACGCTGAGGGCAGGCACCGTCCTAACAGGAGGACGCCCCTGGTGCCCACCTGAGTCAGCTCACTCCTGGCTCCTTCATCTGGAAGCTCAGCCTCTGAGGCGCTGAAACCCACAGTGCCCCGAGGCAGAGAGGTGTGTGAGGGTCAGGGTAGCAGGCTAGCTGGGGAGGGGAGGTGCCGCCTCCTACTCTCCACCAGGCCTTCCCCTCGACAGGGCAGCCTTGGTCTGCGTGTACAGCAGGCTCCCTCCCTGGTGCTTGCCGGCTGTCAGAGCTTGTTTGGCACCTGGCCTTTCACCCCAGTGTCTCCTCCCCTTCACCTTCCTCCCCAGGAAGAGCAGCCAGAGGCCTGAGACAGAAGGAGACCCAGGCGCTAGAGTTGGGCTGGGGTAAGGCTGAATCCTTAAGCCTGGAAGGAGAAGCGAGTGCTCCTGGACACAGCCTCATGCTGGGAAGTTTCCTGCCTGAGGTGCGGACATCAAGGAGCCCCTAGTAGGAAACACAGGACTGAGGCTCAGACTCAGAACACAGAAAGGTGGGGTCTAGATTCAGGGCCATGAAGATCAGAAGGTCCTGGGGAGAGATGTGGGCAGTACATGAGGGGAGAGTGGTTTTATAACCATCCCAGCCATCCAAGGTGGCACTGGCTGCCTTGGGAAAAAGTGAGCTGCTATCAACTGAGACATTCACATAGAGGCTGCAGAGGTTCCTCATCCTCTCACTGAATATTCACTGAGCACCTTCTGTAGGTGGCCCAATCCAAGTAGCAAGTGAGGGGGCCACTATCGAACTACATGGCCTTTTTTTTTTTTTTTTTTTTGAGACAGAGTCTTGCTCTGTTGCCCAGGCTGGAGTGCAGCGGTGCAATCTCCACTCACTGCAACCACTCCACCTCCCGCGTTTAAGTGATTCTCCTGCCTCAGCCTCCTGAGTAGCTGGGATTACAGGCATCCGCCACCACACCCGGCTACTTTTTTGTATTTTCAGTAGAGACGGGGTTTTGCCACGTTGGCCAGGCTGGTCTGGAACTCCCGACCTCAGGTGATCCTCCCGCCTCAGCCTCCCAAAGTGCTGGGATTACAGGCATGAGCCACCGTGCGCGTGGGCCACATGGCAATTTAAAGTCCCTTCCGCGTCCTGATATCCAAGACAGAGTTAATCCAGGCAGGGTTCTTGCAGAAGGCAGAAGAGAGGAAGAGAAAAGGCTTCTATGAGGGGCTGGAATGGGGCAGACCTGAGGCTCCCGAGCTGGCTGAAGCCTTGGGCAAGCTGCTGCTAGACACCAGCCCCCACCCCAGAGGGCGTAGAGGCTTAGGTCCTGGGGGTGCGGGATGGCCAAGGGAGCCAGACAGCTTCTTAGAAAGTGGCAGGCAGGTGAGCGAACTCCCCAGTGATAATTAAGGAACAAAGGTGCCGAGGTGCAGGGAGCCTGCGCAGGCCTCTGGGGCAGGCGGGCTAATGGGAGCCTGAGGAGAGGTAATAACCAGCGGCCGAGCAGAGCAGACAGCCCGGCGTCTCAACGCCCACGAGCCGCCCCCTCGCCCTCCTGCGCCAGAAAAATGACTGCAGCACCCAGCTGGGGTAAAAACATGGATGCTGACTGCGAGCTGCTCCCAGCTTTCCGATGAGGTTGCTGCGGGATGTGGGTTTGCAGGAGCAGGGGTCTAGGGGAGCTGAGGAGCCTGGAGGTGGAGGGAGGTGGGTCAGGGTGAGGTCAGGGATTCTCCCGGGATTCTGAAGGTGCATGGGTGCCTGGGAGGAGATGCCTTGCCCAGAGGTAAAGGCAGCACTGTTCTTCCGACTGTGTTCTGGTGACTCACCTCCCCACGTAATAGAGGTAGCCACTGAGGCAAGAGTTCTGCACTTGGACTCCTGGGGTCTGGCTGTGTTTTGCATTGTACTGTGACTCTGGGCAAGGAAACAAGAAGGATCATGCCCGATAGCTAGGATGGCTCAGGGAGCTGGTGTATGGGAAAGGCCCTGGCTCACAGCAACCCCCAAAACTGGTGTCCCCAGACTGGTCAGAAATCAGAACCTTACAGGGGCTGGGCACTGTGGCTCATGCCTGTAATCTGAGCACTTTAGGAGGCCAAGGCGGGAAGATCGCTTGAGCCCTGGAGTTCAAGACCAGCCTGGGCAACACGACAAAACCCTGTCTCTACAAAAAATAAAAATAATTTTAAATGAGCCCAGCATGGTGGAGCATGCCTGTGGTCCTAGCCACTTAGGAGGCTGAGATGGGAGGATTGGTTAAACCCAGCAGGTCAAGGCTGCAGTGAGCCATGTTCACGCTACTGCACTCCAGCCTGGGCAACAGAGTGAGATCCTGTCTCAAAAGAAAAAAAAGAGAGAACATTGGCCGGGCGCGGTGGCTCAAGCCTGTAATCCCAGCACTTTGGGAGGCTGAGACGGGCGGATCACAAGGTCAGGAGATCGAGACCATCCTGGCTAACACGGCGAAACCCCGTCTCTACTAAAAACACAAAAAATTAGCCGGGCGAGGTGGCGGCGCCTGTGGTCCCAGCTACTCGGGAGGCTGAGGCAGGAGAATGGCGGGAACCCGGGAGGCGGAGCTTGCAGTGAGCTGAGATCTGGCCACTGCACTCCAGCCTGGGCGACAGAGCGAGACTCTGTCTCAAAAAAAAAAAGAGAGAACATCACAGGGAGCCACACGCCAGGCCAGTCCTCCACTGAAGCTGCAACATCAAATTCTCTCACAAAGCCTCACTCAGCCCTTGGACGTCCCCAATCCCATCTCCTACACACACATACCCACATACACACACCTGTGTGTCACACCTGGGACAGCAAAATCCCACAGGGTCATGAGTATCTTGAATGTTTACTTCCCAGCTACACCCCCAAATAGAGGCCCACAAAGTCACCTGAACACCAAGTCACCCCTTGGTGTGCACTCCTGCTAACCACACCAGACCCCGCTGATGAAGGAGCAGTTAACTCAGTCGATACTCATAGACACCCAGATGTGCACACACACCCAGACACTCCCGCATGTGCCTAAAACTTTGGAAATGGGCTTGAAATATCACTGAGTTCAACTCCTGCTTCAAGACTAGAGACCATTCAATGCTCTCACAACTGAGAGTTGTCTAGTCTTCGGAGGTTTCTGCTTGCATGCACGTTGTACGTGTGTTCACAACCACACACCCCCACTGATGCATTTGGCTAATCTAGTAATTGGTCTCCTCCCTTCCATGTCCCCCCTTACCCTAATCTGATCCAGCATAGTGCTGTCTGATTCATCTTTCCAAGACTCAGCCTTCCATGTGTCTCTCTGCTGCTCCAACACCCAACATGGCTCCCTATTGCCCTCTAAGATAAAGTTCAAGTGCTTAATGCCACCATTCCTCCCTCCAGTCTTTTAGTGACTCCCCCAACTTTATAGGACCCAAGTAACCTTATTGAGGATATTCGTGCTATCCCCCAATCCAGTCCTTGAATCCCCTTCACAAGTTGTCAAGCCTTCCTTTGAGGTTCTGGTGATAAGAACTCGCTACCTCCTGAGCTAGCCCATTTTATTTCATTACAGGCAGCTGCAGCTCTTAGAGCTTAATCTAGTGAAGGCCATCTAGCCTGGTTCAACTTCTGCTGCTTCCCGGGATGTTTTCTGTAACCTCTTGCCCCATGGTTCTGCCTTCAACATTCCCTGCCTTCATGCAAGCCGTTGTTTCGCGTCTGAGACCTCCTAGGGACAAGGTGCCTGAAATAGCACTGGTGCTGAGAAACTGGGTGTCTATCGATGGTACACATCTATATGCACATTCATGTCCAGATATGTGCAGTCCGTCCCCTTGCATTCTGGTTCACACAGTGTCAGAGATCATTTCAGAAAGCCCCACTGTGCCTGCTCTTTGCCATGATGTTTAGGGACCACGGGCCTGGGACAAAGGTGATCCGAATTCCCCATTTCCATTCTTAACTCCCGTCAGGAGAGCAAGCACAGCTGAGGGAGGGGTCAGAGGTCCCTTCTCTGCTCTCCTGTAGCCCCCAACCTGTCACAGCACCAATGAGTTTTGTGATATGATTGCAACCTCCACACTCCCACTTTCTGACCCCTGCCTGCATTATCTTCCTCCCTAGCACATATTCCTTTCTACAGGCTATGTCACCTGCTTATTTATTTTAGTTCCATTCTGTCTCTCTCTTCTCAAATGTGAGCTCCTTGAGGACAGAGATTTGGGCTGTTCTGTTCATATCTGGATCCCTAGTGCCTACAGTGGTGCTTGGCACACAAGGTTCACTGTCTGCAGGTTGAATGGAGGTGGTGGGTCTATTCTCCACCTACCCTGGACAGTGAGCTCTAGGAGGGCAGAGTCTACATCCCAGACCTCCCTGCCCAGTGCCCAGGACCTTGTGGGGGCACAATAGGTGCTGAAGTCCATGTTTGTGGGCTAAATGATCAGGGACTGTCAACAGGGTTTCTTTCTTTTCGTTAAAAAAAAAAAAAATTGAGACAGGGATCTCACTGTTTCCCAGGCTAGTCTCGAACTCCTGGCCCCAAGTGATTTTCCCATCTCAGCCTCCTGAGTAGCTGGGATTACAGGTGCGTGCCAGCATGCCCAACCCTGTGAGCAGCATTCCCGTCCGTTCCCAGCACATCGAGAGCCGCCTTTGGGCACAGCCGCGGGCAGGATGGGAGAGAGGACAGAGGCAGACAGGAGGATCCCCAGGCTCGCCCTCTGATGGGGTCTGCGCACACACCGACTCTTGGATGGACAGTTCCTCTGGCTGCAAAACTGCGGCCTTGAGGGGTGATCATGAAGGGAGGGTAGGCGTCATAACTGGTTTCCCAGGTGTCCCGGGAGACGGAGGAGGAGCTGATGGTGGGCTCAGAGGGGATAGAGATAGAGCAGGACTGCTCACCTTTGCACACCCCCAGCGGACCAGGGAGTCAGCCCCTTTCTGACTCTTGAATAGGGTACCTTGGGCTTCAATCACTCTCTCTGACCCCATTTCCTCCAGCTGAAAAATGGAGGAAATAATAGTACCTGCTTGTCAGCAGAGCCCAGAGTGGACCCTCAGATGTTCTCAATCATTGTGAGGATATCAATGATGATAATGATGAAAAAAATACATAGAATGAAACAGGGGACCTGGCCTCTCACTTCCCAGTCCCAACGGTTGTCTCAGACTCCTCCTGGCTTTGGGTTAAAGGAGACAGGATCCCATGGGCCTTAGGGATGCTGAAGGCTGGATGGGGAGTCAGGGATCCAGAGAGAGCAGATAGCCGGGCCTGTGGGAGGCAGAGCCCTTTCTTTCTTTCCAGAGAAAGAATGGCCTGCAGCTGAATCAGCCCCTCCTAGTCCCCTAGCCACCAGGCATTATGGGCCATGGCAGGGGCACAGAGGGTGGTGGCATCAGGGCAGGGCCAGCTACCATGGCGGGAGCTTGGGGTGGTCCATTGCTGTGGTTCCACCAGCTCTGGGCAGAGCATGTCCTTGTCCTGGATGGCCCAGGGACAGTTAAGGAAGCACCCGGGACAAGGAGTCAAGAGACCCAAACTCCAGCCCAGGGTCCACTTCCCGCTCACCCCAGGGCAAGCCATTCCCTGTATCTGAGCCTCAGCTTCCTCCTCTGGCAAATGTGAGAACTGGATTAGGTGGTCTCTGATGCCACCCGACAGGTAGGCCATGGCTCTCTAGGGAAAGTGAGGTGAAGCCCCTCAGCACAGTGCCTGGTACATAGCAGGTACTTGGTAAATATCGGGGCTGCCACTCATTTGAAGTGTCCTCTGAGGATAGGAAGGGCAGGATTCCCTTCACTCTCCACCTGCCCCGGCTTCTGCCAACAAGAACAGCCTTCTCCAGGGTGCTAGAGGCTGTGAGTGAGGTATGGGTTGGCCTCCTAGGCTGGCCCTTGCGTCTTTTCAGCTCAGCCACTTCCATCCCACCCCCAACCTTGGCTGCCTCCAACATCTGGCTTTTCCCCTTCTTCCCCCACCTCAGAGCCACCAGCTGAGCCTTGATTTTCTGCAAGAGGCCCCTGTTCACTTTCTGTCCTCCTCACTGAGCCCTGGCTGCCAGTCACCACCCCGGCCCTCAGAGATGGCGGCTGGCAGGGGTGCCAGTGGGGGTTCCCACCAACCTCCTCTCAGACCTTGGTTCTCTGGGGCCTTCTCAGGTGGTTTCACCCCTGGGCAAAGCCCAAGTCCTCAGCTAGTTTTCCCTAGAATTTTGAGTTTCTTCCGTGCTCAAACCCTGCAGACTTCAGAGATATCAAAGCCTCATCATCCCAGCACTGAGCTCTGGGCCCCACACAGAGGCCCTGCCCGCTCCCTACTCCCAGAGCTCCCAAGTTCCTGCTCAAGAAAAGGTCCTGATCCATAAAGAGGCAGCCCACAAACCTCCTGTGTGGCAGAAGAACCTTTTTTTTTTTTTTTTGTCTCTAGGGAGGCACCCTGCAAAGTTTTATTCTTTGCAGGAAGTCAGTGCCCAGCGTGTTCCCGCTCTACAGCCAAATAAAACGCTGCTGTCTCTAGAGGGGTGGCAGCAGTCCTGCGTGGTCCAGTGAGACTCAGAAGGTTCCAGGAGACTTTCAGTCCTGAGTCCCTTTCAGTCATGGTCTTCTGAGTCTGACTCTTCTGCAGACTCGGATGCACCCTCTGGCAAGTCATCTCCCATCTGCTGGAACCTTCCCGACTGGGATTCCCACATGTATTTGATGGTCACCTTGAATTCAGCCATCTCATCCCCAAAACGCTTCAGGACGCAAGCCTGCTCCGTAGTCAGCACACCTCACAGTCGGACAGCAGGGTCACCACACCTCTCTTGAGGGCAGTGGGCAGGGCCAGCTGCATGAGCCGTGGCTCCATGGATTGGGGAACTGCTCCAGGGGCCCTGAGTCCAGGCTCACAGCGAAAGCTGCTTTGTTACCAGCTCGGGCGTAGTCCATTTCTGTGTATTTCGTAAACCATTCATTCACCTCCTCTGTGCGGTTGGTGAACAGGAGACCCACTTCACCCCTCAACCTTTTGCTGACGTGGTGCAGGTTGTCTTTGTTCTCATCTCTGACCCAAGGCCACCATCGTCACCTTGTTTTTGCCAAAGAACATCGGGCTGTGCTTCCAGGCGTTCCGGATGTCCTTCAGCTTGCTGTTCCTCACAATGGCCACAGAGAAGATGAAAAGGTACTCGTAGGTGTCCACACATTTCCAAAGCTCTTCTGTCAGGTTTTGTTTCAATTTCAAGCCTTTCTTGGCAGTTTCGGTTAAGGAGACTTTCTTGTCACGCTTGGATTTGGGCATCGCGCTGAATCCACGTGGAAGAACCACTTTTAATAGGTAACTTGCAAATACCATGGGGCATCTGAAGGGGCAGCCTGCTGGAGCCGGGGAGGGCAGATCTGGGCTGAGACTGGAAGTATGAGCTGTCACTTGCCCATCATACAGTGACAAGGGAAGGAGATGTTGTCTGAGGTCTGGGAAAAGCACAGCAAAATATGTGTTCTGGGATTCCCCACCTTCCCACGGTCCAGGGCTGTGTGAAGACAGCAGGGAACTCTGGAGCCTCAGGCAGAGGAAGCCTTTGTGGGTCATGCCCTGGGGTCCAGCAGCAAATGAGCAATGAAGCAAGCTGCCCCTAAACAGTGTGGGGTCCAGGACAAGAGTACAACTGGAGGGTCACCATCCAGCTAAACATCGCTAAACACATTCTTCCTACTTTGTTTGACAGTAAGCCTTCATAACAACAATTTTTTTTTTTTTTTTTTGAGACAGAGTCTTACTCTGTCGCCCAGGCTGGAGTGCGGTGGCACAATCTCGGCTCACTGCAACCTCCACCTCCCAGGTTCAAGCAATTCTCCTGCTTCAGCTTCCCAAGTAGCTGGGATTACAGGCATGCACCAGCACACTTGGCTAATTCTTATATTTTTAGTAGAGATGGGGTTTCTCCATGTTGGCCAGGCAAGTCTCAAACTCCTGACTTCAAGTGATCCGCCTGCCTCGGCCTCCCAAAGTGCTGGGATTGTAGGCATGAGCTACTGCACCTGGCAAACGACAACATTTTTTCTTTGTTTTTTTTGAGATAGAGTCTCACTCTGTTACCCAGGCTGGAGTACAGTGCCATGATCTTTGTTCACTGCAACCTCTGACTCCCGGGTTCAAGCGATTCTCCTGCCTCAGCCTCCTGAATAGCTGGGATTACAGACACGCACCACCACGCCCGGCTAATTTTTGTATTTTTAGTAGAGACAGGGTTTCACCATGTTGGTCAGGCTGGTCTCGAACTCCTGACCTCGTGATTTGCTCACCTCGGCCTCTCAAAGTGCTGGGATTACAAGCGTGAGCCACCGCACTTGGCCAACAAAATTTTTAAAATTGCAGAAAGCCACGATTTTTATACAGTTAAATATATATGTGACTAAAATATTCTAATTTATTAAAATAAAAGTCAGAATATAAATTCTAACCAATGAATATTGAAGTAGAAAATTAAGATTGTTTAATTGAATCTAATTTCTTTCTTTCTTAACTTTTTTTTTTGTCTCACTCTGTTGCCCAGGCTGGAGGGCAGTGGCACAAGGATAGCTCACTGCATCCTCAAGCTGCTGGGCTCAAGCGATCCTTCTGCCTCGGTCTCCTGAGAACTGGGGCTCAGTTGCACACCACCACTCATGTCTTTTTTTATTTATTATTTTTTTTTTTTGTAGAGACGGGGGCCTTGCTTTGTTGTTCAGGCTGGTTTCCAACTCCTGGCTTCAAGCAGTCCTCCCGCCTCTGCCTCACAAAGTGCTGGAATTACAGGCATGAGCCACCTCGTCCAGCCTGATTCTAAATTTTTTATTTAAAATTTTATAAATCTAAATATTATGATATATTTTGATAAAATATAATGCTTTGTAATTTCAGTGTTCACCGTCCATCAAATTACCAATGTAAAGAGTTACTATCAAGTTTCATGCATATTCCATCTAGACCTGCCTTTATACAAATAAGAATCATATAAAGGCCGGGCACGATAGCTCACCCCTGTAATCCCAGCACTTTGGGAGGCCAAGGCAGGTGGGTCATAAAGTCAGGAGTTTGAGACCAGCCTGGCCAACAGGGAGAAACCCTGTCTCCACTAAAGACACAAAAAATTAACCTGGCTTGGTGGCACACGCCTGTAATCCCAGGTACTCGGGAAGCTGAGGCAGAAGAATCACTTGAACCCAGGAGGCAGAGGTTGCAGTGAGCCGAGATCGCACCATTGTACTGCAGCCTGGGCAACAGAGCAAGACTCCGTTATCAAAAAAAGAAAATTATATGAATTATTTAGTAGAGCAAAGTGTTCCTCATATGCAACGTGCATTCATTTGAATACTACACTGATTTATGAGTACCTCTGGTACTCACAAAGAAGAAATAAGGACAAGGATGCTCACCACTACAAGGAGATTTTATATAAGAATCCATTTAATTGTTCTTGAATGTTTTAAAAATATTAATAATCTAGTGCATGTACACTATTTGAAAGAAATAATCTAACAAGTATATCTATTTTTTCTTGCAGTTACTTCTGATTTTTTGTAATTAGGATGGAGTGGTGACTTCCAAGCTTCTTACACGGCAGACTGGGAACCGGAAGTTATGCTCCCCATTCATTTTTCATTTCACCCCGGCGCTTGCACAAAGTCCATCTCCGCCACTGGCTAGTGCAGACGCAGTTACTTTTTGTTTCAAACACTTAGAGCAAGAAGTCCACGACTGGGGCCCGATTGCTGTAATCACAGAAGTGTAGAGCGGAAGTTTGAAGCTGTGGGTTGCGCCACACAGCACTTGGTACTGGAGCCTGCGTGACCTAGGCTGTCATGGGTTCTCCAACAAAGAAAGCGTCAGTGTCATATCCTTGTCATGAGGGGCCTGGGGCAGGGATTCCTCTTGCTGGCTCTGGAAGCAGTACTGCTTTGAAGGGTGTTGAGCAGAGAAGTGACATGTGAGACTCTCGTGTTAGAGACCACTGAGGCAGCAGATCAGAGGGCAGTGAGGAGGCTGGAGGCATATTAGAGGGAAATGTCAAAGAAATTTCTGGGTGAGAAAATTAGAAGCCTGGACTAGAGAATTAATTGTGAGTAGAGAGATACAGCAAGAGGTTAAGGGAGAGATTTAGGAAGCAAGACTCTTGTCCTGGACCCCACACTATTTAGGAGCAGCTTGCTTCATTGCTCATGCTTTTTCCATGCTTTCTAGAACCTTCTCTCCAAGGTTGGGGCTAAGGGCAAGGCATCAACAAATAATCATAAAACTACAGTAAGAGAGGTTCACAATCAAGGACAAAAGGTGATAGGGACCAACCCAGTCCTGGGCTACCGCAGCAGTTAGTGACTAAGAGGAGGCAGGGTTTGGCGGACCCTCTCCATGCAGTGCTGTGCCTTTAAGTGCAGCGAGGACTCTGGGTTGGACTTCTGGGGCACTGCTCCGGGGTGGGTGCAACGCAGAGGACAGGCTGGGGGCTAGGGCCAGGGAGGAGCATCGAGTGCCAGAAGCAGGGACTGCTTGGTTTGGGGCCGAGGGCCCAAAGGCATCAGGCTGGACGAGGTGACCTCACAGGGAGCCCTTCCAGCTTCAGGCTCTTTCCCCTGATGGCAAGGGCTAACCCTCCGCCAGCGTCCCCCACACTCCACCATGTCTACACCTGGCAGCTCTAGCAGATGGTTATCTCCCCTCCCCCACCCCACGCCTCACCCGGCCCCGCCTGTCCGTCTGCCAGTCTGCCAACAGCCCCACTCCTGGCCTTTCATCTCATGCCACGGCAGCCAGGCTGATGCTGCAATCCCCCGCCCCCCGGCTGTCCAGCTCCACAGCTTCTCCTGAGCTTGGCCCCCATAGGAGCTGGAGACCCGGGACCCCCAGGGCTTTGGCCCCCTGCTGCTGACCTGCCCAGGGTGGTCTGGGGGGCATGGCCCCTCCTCAGCCTGTAAACACGCACACACAGACACACCTTCCCAGGGTCACATGAGCACACACCTTGAGGCTCACCACCACTGTCCTTTCCTCCCTGGGCAGCTTCCCTCCATCACCACCCCCCCAACACCTTGGGACTCCTCCTGTCTCTAGAGTCCTTTTCCTGCCCTGTCCTTTCTGACTTGAAGGCCCAGGCAGCCATGGGGAGGCAGTGAGGCGGCAGGAGGAGACTTGGCAATCAGAGGCACAGACGCTGCTGGCGGTAGCAGCCATTGTCTTCACCTGAATCTTCTCCTTTTCCTTGGATTGGCAGAGGCAGGCAAGCACTGAGGCGAGGGGATGGATGAGCTGACCCACGGCAGGTGAGGAGGACCAGCTCCTCAGGTGAACAGGCTGCCACCCCAGGCATCGGCTCCCTTCCAGCCCCAGCCCCATTCCCAGGGCCTCGGGTAAAGTTCAGGCTGAGACCAGCTGGCACTGGTGGGGAGGGGGCCAGGATAAGTTTTCGGTGCTGCTGGTGATGGCAGCCGCCCGCCAGGGGGCTGGGAGAGAAGCAGATGATGCTTTGATGAGGGCAGGGGTGCTGAGGCAACAGCTCAAAGTTGCCCTCTAGGGCTTGCTGTGAAGGAGGTATGGAGGAGGCAGAAAAGGCTGGAATATTACTCCTCTGGTGGGGGGGTGGTGAGTCCTAGCCATGGCAGAAAAGAGCAAAGCCACATCTGGCAGAGCAGGGCAGAGGCTTTGTCCAGAACCCTCCACCGGAGTCCCACCTGCAGCCTTGGGCACAGATAGTTGGGCATGGCCTGAGCTCTGCTGGCCACGGCCATCCAGGAGCCAGGCGAGTATGTGTGGGTGCGTCCTCCTCGGGCCGGGGGGCCCTGAGGGCAGACACCACGTCTTCTGCACCTTCCTACCTGCTCCACCACAGTGTCAGAAGGCACTGCCTGCTGCCAGTTACAGCCAGGGGCCTTTCCTGAAGCCCTGGTTCCCTTCATTCACCGCCCATTACCTACTGCATCCTAGGAGCTTCACAGGGACAGGAGGGGCAGGGAGCATTGTCATCACCCCCAACTGTCTTTGGGTCAAGGAGACCAAAACAAAGGCAGTCTGAGGAGGGGGGTCCTGGGGGCTGGGAGTTCCTCAAAGCTACCCAGAGGAAGTGTGGCTGGAGGAGAGAACAGAGGATGGGCAGGGATGAGGGAAGAGAGGACCCACTGCAGCAGGGGAGAGGGCTGTGATCAAGCCACAAGAGCACGAGGGTGGGCGGACGTGCTGACCACCAGCGCTGAGACCCACTGCCTGGGGGAAAGTGGCAGGAATAAGGTGTACCTGCAGAGAGGAGGCAGAAGAATGACTCCCGGGGCAGGAGAGGCCTTGGGGAAGGAATGAAGGGAGATTCATATTTTACTGTTTCTTTTACTACACTGTTGAATCTCATACAAGAATGTATTACTCGTGGCATTAAAAAAAAAGAATGGTGAAATTTAAATCATGTGTTGAGTTTAGTTAGTAGTATACTTTTTTTTTTTTAAGACAGGGTCTCACTCTGTTGCCCAGGCTGGAGAGCAGTGGCACGATCATAGCTCACTGCACCCTCAAACTCCTGGGCTCAAGTAATTCTCCTGTCTCAGCCTCCCAAGCAGCTGAAATTACAGGCATGTGCCACCACATCCAGCTAATTTTTAAATTTTTTATAGAGACAGAGTCTCACTCTGTTGCCCAGGCTAGTCTCAAACTCCTGGGCTCAAGCGATCCTCCCGCCTCGGACCTCCCAAAGTGCTGGGATTATAGGTGTGAGCCACTGTGCCTGGCTCAATGTTTGTTTTTTTAGCTATGACAAACGTACTCTGGTGATACAGGATGTTAACAATAGAAGAAACTGGGTAAGAGGTGTATGGGAATTCTCTATTTGCAACTTTTCTGTACATCTAAAACTATTCTAAAATTAAAATGTAGGTGTTAAAATATATAATAAACACACACAAAAAAATGCCTCACTGAAAGTGCTGCCTCCAAGAAAGCCCATGAGGTTACCCCGACACACTGATGGCTGGCATCGCCTGATGGGTAGGCACAGGGGGAGCAGGCCACCTGCAGGGGAGGGGATCTCGTTGCAAAACGCAGGTGGGTGGCGACAGTCTACATGCTTGACCAGTGGGTACCAGGGAGCTTTTTCTTGATGTGTCAAGGAAATTCTAGGCTATTGGTAAGCCAGGCTGCTAGCCAATCCAGTACCGTGTGATGGGGGTTATGGTGCCAAAATTCAGGAGCTGTGAGAGCATGAAGCGGGGACCCTCACCCACACATGGGGAGAGGTAGCATCTCATGCCCGAAGAATGTTCATTTCACCCCGACGCTTGTACAAAGTCCATCTCCGCCACTGGTGCGCAGACGCAGTTGCTTTTTATTTCAAACACTTAGAGCAAGAAGCTCCCGACTTCTTGGAGGAAAAGGGAGGAGGATCTGCCCTTAGCTCCTTCTGGAGGGGTGAGGGGTACGGGGTGTGGAGCTCAGGGGAATGGCAGCTCAGGGCCATGGACAGAACCTGAAGTTCAGAGTCAAGCAAACCTGCGGGAAGTCCAGACTCCTTACTCGCCGTGTTTTTGGGCAAGTCACTTCAACTCTTGGGGCCTCAATTTCCTCATCCATAAAATGGAGATGATCACTCTATCTGTCCTGCTTGGCTCCCAGAATTGTAAGCGTCACATGAGACAGTCATCGTGAAAGGGTTTGGCATGCGGCAGAATCACTCTGGAAAAATGAGCATCGAGTCCATAGTGAGTTGAATGGTGGGGGCACCATCTCTGCCCTGTACCAGAGTCAGCTCTGACCGTCCACAGTCCTGGATGCAGAGCTCAGAGGAGCTCCTCCAGCCAGGACCCTCCCCAGGAGCAGGCGCCCTCTGCATCATTGCTGGGGGCAGATGCCAGGCCCTTCCTGAGCCCCTGGGAGATGGGCCAGCATCCCCCACGGTGGGTGGAGGGCAGGCAGTGGGGGCCTGGGAGAGCTAGCTGCCAGGGCTGGGAAGATGCTGAGGTGGAGATGGAGGTATCTGTGAGGGCTCAAGCCCAGGGGGGAAAAAATTCTTGCTGGAGCTGTATAATTAAAATCCTATTAAGCGGCGCCTGGCAGTCTCCTATCAACCCCCACCAAGGCTCCACCGACGAACCCTCGCAGCAGCTGAGGCACCCCACTCTCTGGGCAGTGGCTTTGGGGCTGGCTTGGCTGGGGGAGCGCTGGGGGCCAGGCCGGTTTTGGGCAGAGTCAGGGTGGGCCAGAGTGTCTCAGGGGAGGGGAGTGTAGTCAGGGCTCCGACCCAGCCTGCGTCTGGGCCGGGCATCCCTGCCATCCTCCCTCTGTCCCGCGAGCACTGAACATTCTTCTTCCACCCCCTCAGCCCCTGGGCTTGGGGCTAAGGCACTGGCTTTCTGGCTTCCCATCTGCCCTCCTCCACTTCTCTCCGCTCGCTTTTCTGGGCCCTGGAAGGCAGCTCCTCTGAGCCCTCGCTGAGCCGAGGCAGCTGTCTGAGGAAACCCCTGCACACCCTGCTTTCTGGGAACTGGCTTGGGACAGGTTCGACTTGGCAAAGCCAGGAGGGCCAGGGTGGGCACTGGGGAGGGGAGGGCAGCCCATCTGAGGTGACTGTCTGAGGTGACATCCCTTTCTTCTCCTCTCCTTAGGTTCCAGGTGCCCCCTTTCCAGGCAGTCTGCCAAGACTCTCCCACCCAAACCCTATCTACCCTTTTCCCTGTGCCCCATGCCTCAATAGTCACTCAGTCTGCACGCTGCTGCCTTGCCCTGTGTCTATATCTTGAGTACATTGGTGTCTTGGCTCCCCCATCAGACTGGTTCCTGCCTCCCCCGTCACTCTGTGGGCTCCCTGCAAGCACTGTGAGTTCCATGAGCCCGAGGATTGATTGGTCTCCCTGCAGGAAGGGCCCTAACCAGAGAGGTATGGTGTCCAGCCAAAGCACCAGAGTCCTGGGCAGGAGGAGCGGGGCCTGGGCCCAGGGGCTCCCCACCAATCCCCTCTGAATGGCCTGTAGAAGAGCTTCCAAAGCAGGGCTGATGAAATGGGGGCAGGGGCAGAGAATGGAGGAGCTGGCTGGGCCCTGGTCCTCACTCTCTGAAGAAAGAACCCCAGCACACCGGAGGATTTCTAGGTGTGCCCCCAGCCTCAGCCCCTGTCCCTTAGCGCTGCCCCTGGGGCCTAAAATGGGGATGGATGCTATAATCCCCTCAGAGGGGCATGGGGGCCTGATGTAATCCTACCCCTCAGCCCTACCCCAGGTGCCAGCCCAGGATGATGATGGCAGGTGAGAGTAGAGGGAGGAGCAGGAAGATGGCCTCGAATACCAGCTGGTGCAGGTGGCCTGGCCCCACGTGCCCTTCCCAGAGCTTCCTGGACTCCCTCCTGGGTCACAGCCCTAGGACTTCAATCCCTGCCTCCACACCAGACTGATCCGAGACCAGCCCACAATGGATGGGGAAGCTTTCCTTGACTCCCTCCAGCCTCTAGGGGAGAGGGTTTCACCCCCCTCTCGGAATCCCTCTAGGATCTCAAAGGACTATCAGGACCGTGGCTCACTGCCCTTTTACCTCTCCACTGGGTTCTGCCAGTTTCTCAGGCGCCACTTCACCACCCAGGATGCCCTTCACCATCCAGAGGGACCCCCTTCCTGCCGGTCTCTGGTCCTTGTAACTGAAGAAATGAGCACAGCTCACCTTTTAGCCTGAAGAGGGGGAAAAGTGGGAAGGGGAGACCCCCATCCCCATCCCCACACCTCAATATTCACTGAGTCTGCACGCTGTTGCCTTTCCCTGTGTCTATATCCTGAGCACATTGGTGTCTTGCCTCCCCCATCACTCTGAGGAGCTCCCGGCAAGGAATGTGAGTTCCATGAGTTCCCCACTCTGGCCCTCCAGCATCAGCCTGGCATCTCAGGGAGTCAAAAGGCGATGGTTCTAGTCTGAACTCTGCTGCTAACCAGCTCTACGGCCTTGGCAGCCATCACACCTCTCTGGGATTCCATTTCATCATCTTGACGGATCTACGGGTGTAGAAACGGACTCATCTCCCCACCGCCCCCATGCTGCTTTCCCTACTCCACCCCCTGTAACCCCACCCCATCACCTCCCCACGAGTTAGCCACTCCCCATGCACCCCCATCCCACCAGGTACCTACCCAACTCTTGGCCATTCCATTTCAACAAGCATTTATGAAGCACACATGAGGTACCAGTGATGGGGTCACAAATACAAAAGCAGGTCTATGGCCATTGCACTAGCTCCCCACTCAGGTCACTTCGGGGAGGGATGAGACTCGAAATCAAAAGAAGGCCACTCAGCAGAACCGTAGAGATTGTTGGATGCTCCATGCAGATTTATGCAAATGTGAATACAAATGAACCAAGGAGGGACAGGGCAGTTTATGGACCAATTTTGTTTCTGAGTATAGATTTGATGTAATGTTCAAACTGTAAGGGACTTTGGCCATGATCCGGTGAAACTGAGGCCCAGGGAGGGAAAATGCCACACCCAAGGCCTGTAGCACACAGGTAACGCACCAGGACCTGGGCGGGGCTCTGTCACCAAACCAAACAGAAGAACTGGGCCTTCTTGGGAGCTGGGGACATTCTCCAAACTCCCCCAGAGTGGGGACAGCCAAGAGCATTGTAGCCACCCAGGCTGCATGAGACTGAGCCCTGACACATTGACGCCCAAGCCTCAGGTCAGTTCCAGAGCAGACACATCCCTGCCTTAGAGGTCTGGCATTCTAGGTGGGGAGTGGGCAGGAGTCCCCTGACAGCAATGCAAGGCACGGGAGCCACGCCCCAGAAATGTGTGAGCTTCGCTGCTTGCTGATGAGGGCCAAGGAAAGAGAGATTCATTCTGGCAGTGGGGACTCAAGGAGGGTTTCCTACAGGGGAGGCAGATATGGACAGAAGGGAGGCTCATCCTGGATCTCCCGGGAGCGGGTTGGCTTAGTACTGCCCTTCTGTGCAGGTCAACAACACAGACTCCTTTACCCCTGTAAAAGCCACTGTTCTGGTCCAGGCGCCTCATTGGAGAACAGGAGGCTCAGAGAAAGACAGGACACCCCCACTGAGTCCTGCCACAGCCAAATCCCCTGCCTTCTGCCCTCTCCTTTCCGAGTCACGTCATGCGGCCCTGGCCACTGACACGGAGTCACCAGGCCTAGAAGGCTCTGAAAGACCTTTTGAGGAGACAAGGTAGGGACAGAAGGGAGGGACAGGAGTCAGGCTCTGAGGTCCTGGTTCCCTCTGCTTCCTGACTTCTCCCCCTCCCCCTGGCAGCTCTCCCCCTTAGATCACAGTCGAGACCCACACAGCTGCAGGGGCAAAACTTGGCTAGTGGTGGCCGCATACCTGGTCCAAAGCTGCGGTGATGTCACCTCTGGTTTTCCAGAATGTGGGATCTTCTCATGATGACAAAGTCCACAGATGTTTCATTCCATGCTGAGGACAGTGTGGAGGGGGAAGGCTGTGGGGTGGATGTGAGAGATGCCCCACTAACCCAGAGAGGGAACCAGAGGACTGTGCAGGGCAGAATGCCTGCTCCTGGAGTCACCGCTTATCTCAAAGGCCCTCATCCACAAAAGTGCGAAGTTCTTCCTGAAGTCTGCCCTCCGTCTCTCGTGCTGCAATGTTAATTCTTGTATGTTCATAAAGTCATTAATACTGAAAAACTCAACTAGTAACCAGGTAAGTATTTCTCTCCTGTCATAGGCCCGGCACCCCATCTGTCAATAGGAGCCATAAGAGAAAGTTACCCTAAGCTGCCAGCACTTGGGAAGGGGACAGCTTAGTGCCCAGCGCATTTTCCCTGTACAGCTCCTGCACTTCTCATCCACTCCCCACTCCCTAGCCTGCCCCTTTCTCTCGGGAGTCCTAATTTCACTGACTGTGTTCTCCAGATTCTCTGCTTTTCCCTCTACACTGTGTGATCCCACTGGACAAACCATTTCCCTCTCTGGACCTCAGTTTCCCAGTCTGTAAACAGGGGGGCATTCTTCCCCTTTGCTGGGGGGTGTCTCAAAGATCTCACAGCCCACTAAGCCCCAGTCAGCTGAGTCAAGCAGGGTCAAGGAGCTGGCTTTGCTCCCAGACCACAAAGAGAAGCCTCTGCTTTCCCGAGGAGAAGCTGAGGTTCGGGGTTTCTCTCTGGTCCCGGAGGGCAGGGCTGTCCTAGCTGACAACATCAGCTCGGCACCCTCCCAAGCCATGCCAGTGTCAACATCCTCCTCTCACCCCACCCCACCGTATCCCAGCCTCACTCAGGGTGACAGCATCACCTGCCCCTGCCCACAGCAGGGGCCTCTGGCAAGCTGGTGAGCGGACAGGTGTGCGGTCCCTCCACTCCCCAAGTCCTATTACCTGAAGTGCCACCGCCCTGACTCTACAGTAATTGGGGGGCTCATTTGCATTTTGCCTATGTGTGATTTCAGAGAGGCACCCTGCCCACCCCTTTCTAGGGACTCAGCAGCTGTTTGCCCAAACCCACAGCTTCCTTCCAAGGGAAGGAGAGAAGAGCTCGGGGAAGGCAGGAAGTGGGAGCTGGGGATGGGCACTGGGCCCCCAGGTTCTCCAAGGAAGAGGAGTCTTGGCAGGGCCCTGGAACCTTGTGCCAGTGCTGGCTCGGGAGCCAGGGTGGGGACGGAGGGGGTGACGTCCTCCACCTCCCCAGTCTCAGTTTCCTCATCTGTAAACTGGAGCTAATGACACTTAACGAGCGAGGGGGGTGGGGGGCATGTAATTAGCTCCTGCTGGCTCTGGGCTTTGAAGTGGGTTGGAGGAGGGGGCGGCTGGGCGGGGTGCAGGTGGGACAGAGTTGGAGGCCCCAGTGCACTGGCCTGCAGTGGGGAGGTGTTGGTCCCAGGGATCCTCTCCCATCTAGGGGAGATAAGAAAGCTGAGATCACACACCTAAAGGAGGCCCTGGAGGCCAGGGCCTGTGGCACAGAGATCCCCAAGTGTGAACAGAGAGTGCCCCAGGCCACCTAAGAAAGGAGCTGGTGCCCCCCAACCCTCTATTAGGGTGGGACTCCTGGGCTGAGGGGTGAGGGAGTGGGATCCAGAGCCAGGAGCTCTCTGACACTGTGGTTCTTGTATCCCATGACCCACAGTGGCCTGGCACACACCTGGGCACACACAGGGCATGTCTCCATGGGCCAGGGCAATAGCTCCTGTGCAGAGGCTCATGAAAGAGAACAGGGATGGCGGGAAGGAAGGAGGTTATGGGGACTGAACCCAGAGAGGTGAGGACAGGAGGGAGGGAGCCACCACCTCCCACGCCCTTGGCCTTTCCGCTTGTCCCATGACGTCAGGGCTGAGTCACTGGGAGAGGCTGCTGTCCAGCAGGGGTGGGAGGACCCTGGGGACCAAGGCCTGGACACCATCCCAGGACAGGCAATGTGTGGGGCACCTTTGGCCTGGTTGGCGCTGTCCAAAGGATGCAGGCTTGAGCCAACCATCCACAGTCCAGCCACCCACGCCTGGTGGGCAGAGCTTTGGACGGGCTCAGGAGGCCCCAAAGGGCCATCTGGGAGGGTCAAGAAGTCATCTCTGGCATCTCCCTGCCTCTGGACAGATTGACAATGAAACCATCCAAGATACACCAAAATATATCGAGACTTCCTTCTTGATGTCAAACCATGAGTTGTCGTATTGCAAGCTCCACCCACTGGCTCTTCATCAAGGGTAAAGACCAGGTGGTCGCTCCCTTCCTGGGACCCCTCTCTCTCTCATCATGCATTCTCTCTCCAGCTCCTTTTCCAATAGGTGGTGCCTGGAGGTGGTTGAGTTTGGCAAATGGATGGATTAAATGTGCTCCCATCCACTGCCGCACAAAGCCTAAGACCCCAGGATTTGCGACCCAGTGATTTGTTTGGTGGAGCCCTAAAACCATAAATATATGTGCTAATTTGGTCTCCTGAATAGAAATAAGAACTGTTCATTCATTCATTCATTTCACAAATATGTATTGATATCTACTAGGCACCAGGCACTGTTCTAGGCGTAGGGATACGATAGGAGAGAAGATGGGCAGGAGCCCAGCCTGGAAGGCTCCATCTCTAGCCAGAACAAGAGTGTGGGGAAGGGGCCAGAGCCCTTCAGAGCAGAGGGGACTGTTTCCAGAAGAGGCCGCAGAGCGGGAAGATTGCAGCTGAACCGTGAAGTTCTGGGTGGAGACTCCACTCGCCATAAATCCCAGAGACCCATCAACGGAGGTCCTCTGAGACCGGGACACCACTTCCCCACTGGCCACCCTGGCCCTGCCGAGCCTGGGACTCACCAGCTGGAACATCTGGAACAACTGATGTGGTGTTCCACCCACCGCTCTGCACTCCCACCCCAAGTGTGTGCTGGGGAGGGCGGCAGGCCAAATGAATGTGACGCCGGTCTGTGCAGCTTCGTAAGCCTCCCTGAAAGCCAGGTTTTTTCTGTTTTCTCTGTTGACAGCCCAAAGAGCCGAGGGAGAGGAAGCTTCCGAAGTTCTCAGGAGCCAGCTCAGAAGCTCCTGAGAGCTGGGTAGATGGACCTCAGCACACTTCCAAAATGAGACCCTTGGTCTGGGAAGGTGGAAGCATATCGCCCTGCTGGACTGAGGGGTCTAGGCCTGGGCTACCCCTTTGGCTTGACAAGGTCTGAAGAGTGTAAGCCCTGGACATTCCAACCTGTGGGGACTGCTGAGACCACTCCTTTCCTCTGTGCCGCCCTCCTATACATGCTCATCCCCACCCCACTTGGCGTCTGGCTCCTCTGTCCCAATGTCTCTGAATAGCTCTGCCGCCGCTTTGTCTCTCTCCCAATGTCTCTCTCTGTGACCTATAGGGAGGAAAATCCTGGAAAGGGCTTTATTGGGTCAACGGACAGAATTGGAATATGAATGTGTGGATGGTCGATGAGATCAAATAGTCTATCAAAGCAAATTTATGAAACCGATAACTATACTGTGGTTAAGGAAGAGAATATCTCTATTTTCAGGAAATACACACTGAAGCATTTCGTGGTAAAAGGCCATGATAGATGTAACTTACCCTCAAATTGTTCAGGGGGAAATCTATATGTACATATATATGGATGTATATAGAGAACGAATGATAAAAGTAAATGAGGTGAAATGTTAACAGTAGATCAGTCTGAGTGAAAGGCATAGGGTCCTCTTTGTGCTGTTTCTTTTTGCAGCTTCTGAAATCGTTTTGCCCTCTTGCTCTGCTTTTCCCTGGGCCCCTCTCCTATATAGCCCCGAGTGCTCTCCGTGTCTTTTCCTCATTCACTCATCCCTAGGACAGTGCTTGAGCCATCGCGGACACTCAGGGCATATGCGGGCTGTGCTAGATGCACTCCTGTCTTTCTGTCTTTGCATCTATGTCAACATCTCCATTCATTCATTCTTCAGTCATTCACTTATGAGTAAGCACCCTTATCACTCCGTTTGCATCCCCTTGGTAACCCTGGATCTTTGTGGGAGACAGGAGGACCCACTTACAGAGCACATCACGGTGGGTCTTGGTGGTTCTGAGCGGGTCTCTGGCCTGTACCTTGTAGTCCCTGACTCTTTGACATTGACATCCTTGGGGGCTGTGTCACCATCTCCAGATCTTTATCGGGCCTCTCTGTGGTGTGGGGGTGGTCTGTGCCACAGGGCTTTGGTGGCTCCCGCCTCCTTGCCTCCCTCAACCTGTGAGAGGAGGTTCTGCCACCCTTCACCCCTACTCCCATAAAGGGAATCCATGTTTCAAACCCAAGGCAATGGCTGTGGCCCTGGTAGGGACAGCTGTGCTGGGGACCAAGGGTCCGGCCTAGGAAGGACCTCTCTCTTTCCCACTTCTGACCCCTTATAGTCATCCCTGGGTCCAGCATGGTGCCTGCCATCCTTAGTCTGGTGAGGTGACATCACCAGGGCTCCCCCTACGCACACACACCCCACAGCAGCTGTGACTCCCAACAGCATCTCACCATCTCTTCTCTGGAACATCAAAGGCCCAAGCAGCAGCGTCCCCGTCCTCCCGGGCCCCGGGGGGTAATCAGAGCCAGGTATGTGTAAATGCTGGGCCTTCAAATAAATAAATACTGGAACACGCGGGGCCTCCCACCCCTCGCTGCCTAGCGCCCTGGGCTGGGACCTAGGCACGGGGCCAGCCCCTGACGAGGTCCTGGGGACCGCCTGGAGCTGGAGGTGTGTGTGGAGAGTTTCGCGTGGGCTGAGGCCTGGCTTAGCCTCAGCAGCATCAAAAAGACTGTGGCAAGGGGAGGGGTGTGTGCAGCAGGAGCTGTGTGGGGAGGGAGGGTCCCGCCACAGGTGTCCCCCATCTCTCACAACCCCACCAGCCCTGCCTCACATGCCAGGCACCCCTCCTTCCACACCTTCGACTCCAAAGCCAGGCTGCCTCTTCCAACGAGGACAGATGGCATCCCGCAACACCAAAGAGGAAGAAAATACAGGCAGTGATTGGAATTTCTGGAAGGACCCCCTTTTGCCAAACCAGGGCCCTGAAGGTTCCGATGGCAGGGAGCGGTGGGTGAGCTGTACCAGGCATCTGTGAGCCATCATTGCTTCCACAGGCGAGAAGGAGGAGGCTGGACTATCTATTTGGTGCCAAGGCTGAAAGAGAGTGTGGTCCCCGGACTCCCTGGCAAGGCAAGCAGCTTTCCACTCCTTGTGGCGCAGTTGAGATGCCAGGAGGGCGGCATGAGTGCAGGGCTTGTGGTTTCTGTCTCACTTATCAGCTGTGTGACTTTCGGCCAGTCACTCAGTATCTCTGAGCCTCAAGTTTCTCATCTGTAAAATTGCGCCCCCCGCACTGCCTCTCCTACAGGGGAGCAGAAATGCTCAGTGAAGACCACCCGGACAAGGCTTTCCATAAGCTGTCAAGTGCAGTGTCCCCATGAGGCTAAACAGAAGGCACCTTGACTGGGGGGGCTTCCCTGTGAGTCTTTGACTCACAGGGCCTGGCACAACCAAAAACATGTTGTCTAAATAATTGATTTTGAAAAATATGAATGGACAAATGAAAGTTCTAGACGTTACTTTTTTTTTTCTTTTTTTTTGAGACAGAGTCCTGCTCTGTCACCCAGGCTATAGTGCAGTGACGCAATCTCAGCTCACTGCAACCTCCACCTCCTAGGTTCAAGCAATTCTCCTGCCTCAGCCTCCCAAGTAGCTGGGATTACAGGCACCTGCCACCACACTCAGCTGTTTTTGTATTTTTAGTAGAGATGGAAGTTTCACCATGTTGGCCAGGCTGGTCTCGAACTCCTGACCTCAAATGATCCACCCACCTCAGCTTCCCAAGGTGCTGGGATTACAGCCGTGAGCCACTATGCCTGGCCTTAGACTTGACTTCTTGACTCTGTTTAAGATTTTGGCCATGCCATCCTCACATCCCCAGCTTTTTGGATCAAGACCTCTTGGAGAATCTGACTAAAGCTATGGATCCTCACCCCAGACACACATACACACACAAATGATTTCTGGGATCACATTCGCAGGCCGGGGCCAGAGCCTCTGCCTTAGTGTGGGTACATACACCCCAGCTCCTCAACACCCACTTGAGAGGCACGTTCTCCATGCAGGAGCTTTACATGTACAATCTCTATCCACCAGCAACTCTGCAGGTGTTATCATTCGCTTTTACAGATCAAGAAACTGAGGCCCAGAGACATGACAGGACTTGCAAGGATGTGCCGGGGACAGGGTTTGCTCAATATGTCTGACTCCAGAGGTCTCTGGGGCTTCAAAGCCTGGGCTTTTTCCAGGCTTTGCTCCTCAGAAGTTAAGGTTCTGTCTCTGGGTCTTCATGCCCCCAGTTGGGGCCCAACACATGATAGCACAAAATGTACACCCGGCCTTTTCTGAGAGGATGGTGAGTGAGCGGCCCCCAGGTTGAGATGGACAGAGGCAGGCTGACAAATAAAGAGGGTGAATTAGAATGTGAGGCCCAGAGAGAAGATTCTGATGAGCTTTGACCCCATGCTTGGGGCCAGAGGCAGAGGGCAGAGGGTAAAGGCAGAGGGCAGAGGTCAGGGAGCAGGGAGTAGGAAGCAGGGGTGGGACAGTTTGGGAGGTAGGGAGAGGAGCACAAGGAGGCTCTAAGCCCACAGGGCAGTGATGCCCTCTCTGGGAGGAGTCCTGGGAGTAGGGTGGGTGCAGGTCACACTGCCCTGAGTGGGTCAGAGCTGGTTGGGGTCAGGGAGCTTGTATATACGAGTCACATTCGCAGGCATGGATGAAGCACTTGCTCACTGTGCCCCCATGCTGTGCTAAGCAAGTTAAACACTGGGTCCTGCTCCTCTGAAGTAAGGAAGAATGACTGCTGGATGCACTTCACAGAAAAGGAAAACGAACCACTTGCCTAAGGTAAGCCGTCTAGTAAGTGGCCGCACTAAGCACAGAGTATGCAGGAAACATCATCAAAGAAATGGATGCATGATGGGATGGATGAGTGGATGACGATGGATGAGCAAACTTAGGTCTGATTCCCAAATTGAGCTCTTAACCTCTCCCCAGTCCTGGGGAGTAGTAAGGAAGAGAGAGGGGCTAGAGCCGTCCAGGGTACCCAAAGCAGAGGCACCCTGGCTGTTTTCCTTACCCCATCTCACTTGGAATAAAATCAGAAGTCACAGCCACAGCCTACGAGGTCCTGCGCCACCTGATTCGACTCATCTCCTACCACCCTCCCCTCCATTCATTCTACTCCAGCCCTAGTGGGCTCCTTGCTACTCTCTCCACAGGCCCACTCCCCTCACCTCAGGGCCTGTGCACTTACGATTCCCTCTGTCTAAGGTATCTTCCCCCAGCTGCCCACCTAGTTCTCTGTTCAAATGTCACCTTCTTGAGAGACCTGCTGAGATCCTTATTTAAATATCACTTGGTCACTTGGTGTCCCATTACCCATTTTAATTTTTCTCCTAAGCAATCATAACCAACTAATATCTATTTGTTTGTGTCTGTCTCTCCCAGCCTCGCTCAGGAATAGAAACTGTAAAAGCAGGGGTTTGTTTTTGTTTGCAGCTGTATTCCCAATACTTACAACAGTGCCTTGTACAGAGTCAACATCAATGAATATTTGCCAAATGAATGAATGAATGAATGAATGGCTCTGACAAGTCCGGAAAGGAAGAGCAGGATCTCCTCATAGGCACCACTGGGTTCAAACATGTGCTAAATCTATGTGAGACATTGCCCCCTCCTCCAAGAAGCCCTCCTGAATTTGTACCTTCTTCAGCAAAAAGCCAAAACTCCCAGCATTAAGAACTTGCTGCATCCAATAGAACACAGTGCCTCCCTCCTGCCCTCTCGTTCCCCCACCTTGATCTCCCTTCCCTGTGATCTTTCCAGGTGAGAGGAAGGGAGAGGAAAGCCCAGCTCTGGGGTGCCCGCTTGGCCAGCCTACAGCAATGGTGCCCCAGCCAGGAGGTAGGAGGAGGAGGTGCCCCAGGCTTAAGGCATGAATGGGGCAGGAGGTGGATGAAAGGCAGGCCTGCTCCTGGCCTAACGAACAAAGGGGACCAGAGCAGGTGTGAGGGGGACTGGGGGCCAGCCGGGAGGAGAAACTGGATCTGGAGGTAGAGATCAGTTTCACCTGCAGCAGTGCAGGTTTCCATTAGCTTTCTTTAGCTGTCACTCATGCTTTGGGGACAAAGCTCAGGCTGGAGGTGGAGGAGAGGCAGAGGACAGGGAGCGGGGGTGCCTTTATCTCGGGGTCAGTCTCCAGCAGCGTCTCTACTTCCCAGGAGACAGCCACACAAGGTCAAAGCCCAACAGGAGCTTAGAAAAGATAGTCCAATGCTATCATTTTACAGATGGGACCAATGAAGCCTCCAGGGTACCATGACTCACCAAGGTCACACAGCTACTGGCAGAGCTGGGACCTGAATCCAAAAGTCCTAGCTGTCAGGTCAGCGTTGGGAACTGATTTTTATATGCAGCCTGTCCTCCCTCCTGGGGGCCTCTCCGTATGATGTGACCAGGAAATCTCTATGCGGTCGGACCAGGTCTGGATGGTACATGGAGAGGAGTGGGTAGGCCTGGGTGAGGACCGGACAGGGTGCTCCCCAGACAGGGGTGCCATCAGCAGACAAGTTGAGCAGGCACAGCTGGGCCTGGCCTAGTAGAGGCCCTGCTCCAAAGAGCAATGTCATGTGGAGGGGACATCTTGCTCCCACACAACCGCCTGGGGCCAGGCTGAACTCCACCCATGCAACAGCTGCATTGCCCCAAGCTACAGAGGAGCCTATGAGGGGGGCCAGAAGCCTAGGCGGGGGTGAGAGGGAGGGGGCCGGCCAGGTAGGAAGGCAGAGGGAGGGGGAGGGGGAAGAGGACAAAGCCGGCCTGTGTGGCACCTGGGACGTTCCCAGTCTCTGCCCTGTCCCCTCCCTGATCCTGCTCTGGATGAGGTGGGAACAATGCCCCCATTGAGGCCCATACCCCCAGGGATAACATCTCTGTCCCCCAGGATGGAAGCCAAGCCTGGTGGGGGCTGGGAGCCAGCTCTGCAGCAGGGAAGGCAGGACCTCCGCCATGGGGCCAGGGCTCCGGGCAGAAGCTTCCCCACTGGAGCCACACTCTGCTCCTTCCTCTGGGACCAGAGCAGGGGGACGTGGTGGTGGCCTTGGTGGGAGAGATTGGGGTCAGACTCCTGGGTAGGGCAGGGATCACGTCCCGGTTTAGATGGAACCCTTCTCTGCCCTCGGAGGGAATGCAGGAATGCCCAGGACCCAACCCCTGATCACAGGAGCTGCTGCTGTGGAAAGAAGGTGCCTGAGAGATGAGGCCTGACCCTATTCCTTTAGGAGAGAGGCCACAGAGGAAGCAGGTGGAGAGTGGATCTATCCGGGAAGTAACAAGTGCCCCTGCAATGCGTTTTCATGTCAGAAATGGAAATGGCTCATCACCTAGTTGGGACACCAACTGGGTTCCCAACACAAAGACTCCAAATAAAAGAAGCAGCTGCATCTGCTATCATTTTTTAAAATTTTGTTTTGTAGAGATTGGGTCTTGTCCCCATGTTGCCCAGGCTGGTTTCAAATTCCTGGCCTCAACCCATCCTCCTGCCTCATCCTCCCAAAGCACTGGGATCACAGGCGTGAGCCACCACATCTGGCTGCTATCATTTAAAAAAGAAATCCAGGCCAGGCGCGGTGGCTCATGCCTGTAATCCCAGCATTCTGGGAGGCCAAAGTGGGTGGATCACCTGAGGTCAGGAGTTCGAGAACAGTCTGACCAACATGGTGAAACCCTGTCTCTACTAAAAATACAAAATTAGCTGGGCATGGTGGCGCATGCCTATAACCCCAGCTACTCGGGAGTCTGAGGCAGGAGAATTTCTTGAACCCAGGAGGCGGAGGTTGCGGTGAGCCAAGATCGTACCATTGCACTCCAGCCTGGGCAAAAAGAGTGAAACTCCATCTCAAAAAAAAAAAGAAAAGAAAAAAGAAAGGAAAAGAAAGAAAGAAAGAAAGAAAGAAAGAAAGAAAGAAAGAAAGAAAGAAAGAAAGAAAGAAAGAAAGAAAGAAGAAATCCAATAGTGTGAATGCACTTTATTGTTCATCCATCTGAGTTGGGTGGCTGTATGTAGGCTGAAGCCAGCACTGGGTAAAAGGGCTCCTGTGGGGGCCTACCCCCACACTCCTTGGCTGTGTGACCCTATCAGGAAACGCAACATCTCTGAGCTCAGTAACCTCAGCTCTGCAGTGTGACTGGAGGCCAGAGAAGCCTTACCTCAAAGGGTTTGTTTATGGTCTCTCTTCCCCTGGCACATCAACTGATGTCAGAAGTTCGAGACCAGCCTGGCCAACATGGTGAAACCACATCTCTACTAAAAATACAAAAAATAGCCGGGTGTGGTGGCGCACGCCTGTAATCCTAGCTACTCTACTCCAGAGGCTGAGACCGGAGAAGAACCAGTTGCTTGAACCCAGAAGGTGGAGGTTGCAGTGAGCCAAGATTGCACCATAGCACTTCAGCCTGGGCAACAGTGTAAAAAAACTCTATCATTGTCTGCTGACTTAATTTGTTTTTTGGGGTTTTTGTTTGTTTGTTTTGAGACGGTGTCTCATTCTGTCACCCAGGCTGGAGTGCAGTGATGTGATCTTGGCTCACTGCAACCTCTGCCTCTCAGATTCAAGCGATTCTCCTGCCTCAGCCTCCCGAGTAGCTGGGACTACAGGTGCACATCACCACGCCCGGCTAAGTTTTGTATTTTTTAGTAGAGATGAGGTTTTGCCATATTGGCCAGGCTGGTCTCAGACTCCTGATCGCGAGTGATCTGCCCACCTTGGCCTCCCAAAGTGCTGGGATTATAGGCGTGAGCCACTGCGCCTGGGCCTGCTGACTTAATTTAGAACAGAGTTGTGGATAAATGTTTTTAAAGCATTAGTGGTTATAGCAATATTAATAGCAATCCAATAACATGAAGAGAGACTCAGTTCCTGCCCTGTAGAAAACTGCAGTTCAATGAAAGAGTCACTGGGCACAAGGATGACAAAAATAATCTACCATGGAGGTTCAGGAAAGAGTAGAGCTTCCCAGATGGGGACCGCAGGAAAGCTGATAAGGAGGGAGAGGCACTGAGATGACCTCAAAGGATGGGTTAGACTTGGGCAAGCAGTGATGAGAAGATGGGAGGTCCTCAAACCAAAGGGATGGAAATGTATTGACTGTTAGTTACATTTGTTGAGCACCTACTGTGTGCCAGCTACTGGGTACTGGGGACACAGACATGAAAGGATGTGCCAGGGCTGGGCGCATTGGCTCACGTCTGTAATCCTAGCACTTTGGGAGGCCAAGGCCGAGGTGGGTGGATTGCCTGAGCTTAGGAGTTCGAGACCAGCCTGCGCAACACGGTGAAACCCCATCTCTACTAGAATACAAAAAATTAGCCAGGGATGGCGGCGGGTGCCTGTGGTCCCAGCTACTCGGGAGGCTGAGGCAGGAGAATTGCTTGAATCCAAGAGGCAGAAGGTGTAGTGAGCCAAGATTGTGCCACTGCACTCCAGCCTGGTGATGGAGCAAGAGTCCATCTCCAAAAAAAAAAAAAAGAGAAGAAGAAGAAAGAAGAAGAAGGAGAAGAAGAAGGAGAAGGAGAAGGAAGAAGAGGAAGAGGAAGAGGAAAAAGAAGAAGAAGAAGGAGAAGGAGAAGGAGGAAGAAGAAGGAAGAAGAAGAAGAAAAAGAAGAAAGGATGTGCCCCTGCCCTCAAAGAAACCAGCCAGTAACTCAGTCACTGCCTTGGTGAGGGCACCAGCCGTGGCTTGCATCAAGAAGACATTTTCTGAGCTTCAACTAAAAGTTGCAGTTAAGAGTTTTCCAGGCCGGGCGCGGTGGCTCAAGCCTGTAATCCCAGCACTTTGGGAGGCCGAGACGGGTGGATCATGAGGTCAGGAGATCGAGACCATCCTGGCTAACACGGTGAAACCCCGTCTCTACTAAAAATACAAGAAAATTAGCCGGGCGAGGTGGCAGGCGCCTGTAGTCCCAGCTACTCGAGAGGCTGAGGCAGGAGAATGGCGTGAACCCGGGGGAGCGGAGCTTGCAGTGAGCCGAGATCGCGCCACTGCACTCCAGCCTGGGGCACAGAGCAAGACTCCGTGTCAAAAAAAAAAAAAAAAAAAGAGTTTTCCAAGCAAGGTGGTTGGCAAGGGGTGAGTAGGGCACTGAAGGTGGAGCAGCTTTCATGCATAAAAGTGGATCTAAGTGCCTGCGGCCCACTCAGGGAAGGCCTTGAAAGGAAGACAGAGGAGTCTGGATGTTTCTCTATGGGCAACAGGGAGCCATGGAAAGCTTTTGAGCAAGGGGAGTCCACGCTTACAGCAAAGTCCTTCAGAGCTATCCCTGGTGGCAGCAGAGGCCAGAGTGGAGGTAGGGAGGCTGGAGAAGAGGGAAACAGAAAAGCCCAAGTGGGCCTAGTGGGGAGGAGAGGCAAGTTGGAGATGGGAGGGAAGCAGACAGGGTGAAGGTAAAGCAACTGGCAAGGGAGAGAAAGCTACGAACTTCAGATCCTCGGAGGGAAGAACTGGAGGTGGAGAACCCCCCAGTACCCCAGAGCAGGAAGGACACCTTGGAAGAAATGTAATGGAGCCCCCATGCTGTGTGGGGGTCCCCCTTATGATAGCTCTCACAAAACTTCAGTGATGGGGTGCTTACCACCTATCAATTTAGCCATTTAGCCCAGTCTGTGGTGGGACAGCTCTAGCCAATGGGTGAGGGCTTCTGTAAGTCCTGCTCAGACAGGTAAATGTAAAACAGGTCAATGAATGGATAGATGGATGGATAAGTGGGTGGATGCAGAAGAACACACATGCATAGAAGGCAGAGTGTTCAAAGAGTAGGTCTCCACATCCCTGTACCCAACCCTGTCGCACCAGTCCTGATCCTCCCCCGATCTTTCCTACCCTCCTCCAGGAAGCCTGCCCTTACCTCCCCACCCATCCAGCTTTCTCCCCAATCTCACCTGCTTCCCCAGCTCTCACCAGCTGAGTGGCCTTCTCCCTAGCTCCTGCCCGCCCACAGCAGCCTGGGAGCTACAGGGGCAGGGACAGAACTGAGGGGCAGGGACAGAACTGAGGGGCAGGGAGAGAACAGGGGCAGGGACAGAACTGAGGGGCAGGGACAGAACAGGGGCAGGGACAGAACTGAGGGGCAGGGGCAGAACAGGGGCAGGGACAAACTGAGGGGCAGGGAGAGAACAGGGGCAGGGACAGAACTGAGGGGCAGGGGCAGAACTGAGGGTCATGTCCCCTGGGGCAGCACTGCATGTTCACTGGTGTCCACACAAAACCCTGTTTCCAGGGGACCTCGGGATGGGGATGTCAGCAGGGCAAATGGCCCAACCTGGTCCTCCAGTCTGTGTCACAGGCATCCGCGTGCATTGCAAGCACAGGGGGTGGGGGGGCAGGTAAGGCAGCCCTGAACACCCACCCAGATGGGCTTTCCTCCATTGAAGTCCCTCCACTGGGAGTGGAGGGACATCTACTTTCAGCAGGTCCCAGATTGGCCCTACCCTCACACTTTACACAGCTGAAAAAGGGCTAATGACCCTCTCCACCAGCTCCCAACCCACAGGATGGACAGAGGAATGCTGGCCAGGGCTTGGCAGGCTTCACATGAAAGCGCACAGAGACCTGTGAGGAATTTTACCCTGCTGGGGATGGGGGTGGGGAAGCAGGAATGTCACCTGGAAACCATTCACCCCTTTCTTCCCTCTCAAGGACCCTCAGCCTTGAAAAATTAGGAAATCTAGACCCCCCAAAATCAACCATGTCCTTTTGATAGACTTGCCTATACTTCCTGGCCTCTCCTCTTTTTAAACAGTCGTCTCTTGATTCTCCAGCTAATAATAATAGCAGAAGCACTCACTGCATGCCAGGCACTGCTCCAAACTCTGTGAACTCCTTCCAGCTCCATCCTATCATTATCCCATGAGCCTGGTACTTATTTCCTCATTTTACAGATGCCAGCACTGGGGCACAGAGAGGTTAAGTCACTTGCCCAAGGTCCCACAGCAAGCAAGTGACAGGGTGTGAGCCTGCACCCTTATCCACTTGCCAAACACCGGGTACCCCAGAAGTCATTTTCTTCTGACCCTAGAGGGAGCTGGAATCCCAGTTGGTGACAGGGTGAGCAGAGAGGAAACTGCATTTAGAACTTGTCCAATTTTGTCCAGTTGCCTTTGCAACCCATCTCTTAGAGGTAGCACCCTGGGCCAGTTCTTCAATCCAAGGGGTCAAGAAGAGGCCAGAGGCAGGTGGAGAGGGTTTGCTCTTCCAATCCAGTGGGACCCTGGTTAAGGGAGACGGAGAGTCACATACTCAGCAATTGTATCACCAAAGGGAGTGGCACAGAGCTTGAGAGGGACGGTTTTGGATGCCAGTCTCACCTCCACTGCTTACAACGGGGTGATCTTGGGCACATTATTTCACGTTTCTGAGCCTTAGTTCTGTCATCGGTAAAATGGTGAGAGTTACTGAACCTATCTCCTAGGGCTGTGGCGAGGATTAAACATGGCATCTGTTAAGATGCTTAGCCCAGTGCCTGATACCTAGAAGGCCCTCAATAAAGGTCAACAGTAACTACAATCCAGCTGGCAGAAAAGCTGTAGCATCAATGAGAAGTGGGGAGCGGGCCTTCCTGGGGCTGCTGAGAGGCACCCGCAGCCTTGCTATGTGCTCTTGTCCCCAGGAGGAACCCACTTGCCTTCATGGAGTTCTGAATTCGTCTGTGGGCAAACACATGGTTGGGAGTTGTTGGGGGAGAAGCAGACTGCACCCACTGGGGACAGACCCCCAGCACCTTACAACCAAAACAGAGCCAGAGGTGAAGCCAGATCGACCCTCTGTGGGACCTCCCCTGCCTGTGTCACAGTTTCCCCTTGGCAAAATGAGGATGTTCCACTCGCCTGAAGGCTGGCACTCAGTAATGTTTATTTTCTGTCTTCTCTCTGTCCAGTCTCCTGGATGCCCGCAAAGACAGCTGTCTCCTTAATAGGGAGGGAAGATGGCTGCAGGCTCCATACCTTTGAGGGAACAAGGACAGTCCTCCCCTGGGAGAGGAGCAAATGTTTGCCTCCAGCTGTTTGCTTGTAATCAGTCCTGGGGGAGAGCAGCCGGGGCCTTCCCCCAGGGATTTTGTCTGAGAGTGGCTGAAAGTGGCCTTGCGCCTGGAGCAGCAGAGGGCTGAGCAGCTGGAGGAGGGGTGAGGTGTAGGAGGCTTCCTCAGAGGACCATGGCCTGAGCCCTCTTTGCCCTCTGGGCTCTAAGTCCTTAGACACTGGGCCCATGGGCTGGTGGAGGAGGGAATGCACCCAAACCAGACTCCTGTCCTCCCACTTTGCCCCCACTGGGTCCCTCCAATCCTCTAGCCTCAAACAACATCATCTTCCTCCAAGTGCCCCTGCTAGTGCCCTGGAATGGCCACCCCTACTAGCCATTTTGAAATACTCTCTTCCTCTCCTCTTCCTCTTCTGCCCTTTCTTGCCCATCCTCCTCCTCCTCTTCCTCCCCCTCCGAAAGCTTTCCAGCGCCCAGAAGAGGAGGATGGGTGAGAGTTGTCTCCATCGCCTCCCTGCCAGGATCCACCCCTCCCACCTTCTGTTTCCCACCGAAGATGTTGAGTCATGACTTAGTGTTGGACTTAGTGGTATGCTGAATCACAGACCCTGCGGAGAGCAGGGTTTAGGGACAAGAAGGCTGCAGAGAAGCCAAGTGAGCAGATTCTGAAGTCAGGCAGGTCCAATTTGGGCTCCCCATTCCATGGCTCTCGGGACAAGCTAACGGAACCTCAGTTCGCTCAGTTCGCTCACTGTGGAGCAGTGAGATGGGCATGTGAAGTTTTGTGACAGTGCCTGATGCTATCATTATGATGACGATTGCTATAATCCCAGCATCTCAGGACCACATCTTAGGCGCTTAGGTTCTTGGGATCACGGGACTGGAGCTTTAGCTCCGGGAGACTCGGAGGTCATCTGGGTCAATTCACTTTCTCACCTGGCTCCCTCCTCCAGCCTGCTCTTTTGGAAACATCAGTCCTGAGTTCCTGAGAGCAAGGACCCTTCTATGACGGTCGCCACTCATGGCACCTACCTGGGGGCATTTTGACGACAGATGACCCAGGTGGGTGAGTAAGCCTCTTCCTGTCCCAGTCTAGCTAGACCCCCACCCCCAACTCCTAGAGTTCTTCTCCCTGGCCTCAAGCAGATGTGAACCAGTAGAGTCACCTCCAGCCCATGTGAAGCCCATCAGCTAGGGCCTGGGGCCTGTAGAGGCCTCAGCCTCACTGCCCTCTCCCTTCTGCCCAAAGCCTTGACCTCCAAGACCCCAAGGCCGGGCAAGGTAGGCAAGAAGAGGATAGGTCTCTGCCTTTTTCAGGCCTGGCCCACTCAGGGGGCTGGAGGCCAAGGTTTGCGTGGATCTGGCTCCCTGCTTCCCCATCCCTGCTCAACCTGGTGGGCTTCCTGCACAAGGCAAGCTTGGGAAAGGCTCCTTCATGGTCTGAGAGGTGTGCAAGGCATGTGCAGAAGGCTTTCTGGGCTCTGAGGAGGTGGAGACTGAGGAGCAGCCTGGAGAGAAGGGAAGAAGAGCGGTGAGGAAGAGGAGGGAGGGAAGGAGAGGGACAGGGCTAGAGTTTTCCACTAGGAAATGGGGTGACTGATGGCAGGGAGTTCAGGGAAGAACTGTGGCAGGAGAAACACCTTCAGAGAGCTGGCGGAGCCCTTGGCCTGCATGGGGAATGGAATCCTGTTAGTATTTGGTTGCTAACTGAGTGTGATGTGTACAAGGTCTCTGGGCTATCAGCTTGCTCTCCCCCACCACCAGGAACAGTGGTGAGTTACCCCACCACCAGGTTCCCACGGAGAAGGCCAAGGAAGACATTGGCCAGGCTAAATGCTTTGAGATCTTCCAAAGGCAAGGATGTGATCTACAGGAAGACTGTCTCCCCAGGACTCTTCCATCCTGAGTTCCCTGACTTCCCCATCCCTGAGTTCCCAGGGAAACCTGGGCCCCTGTCCCCTGGGAGAAGTCATGTCCAGTGAGCCCTATGCTTACGGATCAGGAAGGCTCCTTGAGCCCGGCCAGCTCTCTGGACAGGGGAGGCCCAGCCCTAACCAGTCAGTTCACTCTGGGCAGTCACCACTCCTCACCAGGCTCTCGAATTATTTTCCCACAGCTTCCTTGCCCTGTGCCCAGCTGGCATGAGCACAGGACATGCCAGGGGGTGAGGGAGCTAGCCTGGGTGGGTGGGTTCATCAGCTGCCTGGGCCAGGGCAGGAGCTGCAAAGGACAGGCAGAGCCTCTGAGCCCAACCCCAATCTAATTTACCCCCACACCCTGAATCTCCAAAGCCCACTTGGAGATTTCATCCCAGCTGTCAGATCCAAGCACTCTGTTTCAGGCCTTTTAGAAGCTTTGGGCTCTGGAGGAGGGGTTGAGGGTGCGATGGTGGGGGCAGGGTGTGGTGTTAAGAGATGACAAGAGGGCTGGGAAGGAACTCTGACAGCCCTCATGCCTCTAGTGGAACCCCAGCCCTGCCCCTCTGCCTTCCCTCCCTCCTCTTCCTCATCCCTCTTCTTCCCTCCTCTCCAGGCTGCTACTCAGTCCCCTTGCCTGGGAACCCTTACAGAGGCCACTTCCTTCCTGCCAGCCTCAGCTCTCCTTCTTGCCACCAAGTGTGTATGTCTCAGGCTCCCTTCATAGGGACTTGGTACTGTAGCCTTTGCCCCCCATACCTGGCTGCCCATTAGGGACCCCCAGGAAGTAGGGCAGAAACTTGTGGCTCTGCCAGGTATGGAGCACATGGCCCGTCCCTGGGCACCAGGCCTGGTAAACAACCTGCTGCTGCTGCTGCTGCTGGAAGCAAAGGGAACAACAAAACCAAGGTCCCTGCACCTGGTGCCTGGAGCCCAAGGACCAGCCTCCAGGTACTCAAAGCCTCTGGAAAAAGAACCAGAAAGCGGCCAAAGGGAGCGCCCTACACTCCCCAGGGGTGACAGGCATAGGCCCCATCCATCTCCCAGGGACTGCACCCGGAACTGCCACCAATCTGCCTTCCCAGGAGACATGCCACCCAGCAACTGGGCATACAGCCGCTCTCCCCAAGCCACTTCTCTGGCCTTTGCTGAGCTTCTCCCAAGAGGAGACATCTCTCTCCTGTCTACAAAAATTGCCTCCTTTTGCTCCTTCCCGCCCTACTCCACATTTCCTTCCTCCAGGAAGTCCACCATGATTTCTAGCCTCCACTCTGTTGGCTACTTTTCTTCTCCTCTAACCCACCACTAGCGCTATGGCTCCAGCACCAGCACACCTGTGTATAAAAGGGCCAGTACAGTGAAGAGTAGAAGGAGGGGCTTATTCGCGACATGTATTGCTCAGCTACCTGCAGCATTCCAGTTTTCAGAACACTTTCCCATACAGTGACTCAAATCATCTTTAAAATGACTGAAAGAGGTAGGCATTTTTATAGACACTGGGGCCCAGAGAGGGAAGGAGATTTGCTCAAGGTGACCAAGTCTAGCAGCAGAGTCAACCCGGGTTTTCCTGACCTTCCATGACTCAGTGACGCCCGACTTGCTATCAGGCTTAGTCTGGGAGGGCCACCTGGAGGAAGTGTGCGCGTGCGCGCTGCCAGGCTTGCAGCCAGCGAGCCAAGAGGCAGACCCAGGTGGAGAAGGGACGAGGGGTCGCGGCCAGCGCTGCGCAGCGTGGGAACCGGCTGAGAGCGCCGCTGGGCCGGAGCTCGGGGAGGGGGCGCCGCGCCGAGCTCACCACAAGGTTCCACCCCTCGGCGGGCGCAGACAATGGGGTCGCTGTGCCGGGCCGCCCCCTCCCCTTGCTCGGCGGCCCGCGTCCGCCCCCTCTCCCCAAAGCTGCTTTCAATTTAAACGCCTCCAACCAGCGGGCGCTGCCCCGGGGGGCGCGACCGCAGCGCCGAGCGCCCCTGTAATTTCCGCAGGGAGCTGACCGGCTCAAACGCGGCACCGCGGTGCCCCGACCGCAGGCCCCGAGACCGGAGACGGCGCCCAGACTGCCTTGCCCGGGTCGTGGGAGCGCCACCGGGGCGGCCTCCTCAGCGCCCAGCCCGGCCCTGCCACCTCCTCCAGGCAGCCCGCCGCCACTGGGAGCCGCTCCTCCAGGAAGGCTGAGTGCCTTCCCCACACCGCTGCTGCCTCGCGGTTCCTCCCACCTCCGAAAGCCCAGCTCCCTTTTAGGGAAGAGGGACGTGGGGAGGAGGCCAGGTCGTGGTTGTCCATTCTGTTCATGCATCAAGTCTTCTCCATCAGACTGGAGGCTCCCTGAGGGCAGGGGTTGTGAAGGGAGGTACGAACGGGGACAGTGCTGGGGAGATCCCTGAGGGCAGGGTTCGGGTCTCCCTAAAAGAGAGCAAGTGAAATGACGTTTATAAGCCTGGCAGCCTGGTGCTCAGACCTAGAGCAAGCTTAAAATAAAAAAATTCAAGGAATACTGCTATTAATTACATAATAGTTTCTCTAAGGTAAGGCTGAAGAGGAAGCAGTCACTGTTCTTCCCTCACTCTACCAGTGCCTGCCTGGCTCACAGCTCTCTTCCCCAGAACAGTCGAGAAAGGAGGAGACACTTTCCCCCTCGCTGGGTCTCCTCACCCCTCAGGAGCCTTTCCTGGAATATGAGTCTGGGGGAATGCGAGGGTTCTATTGGCAGGTTAGAAAGAAGGCGCCCCAGCCTCTTGGCTCCCAGGGAAGGTCCTAGGCTGGATTGTCTCAAGCAGCTGGTGGGTGAGGGCAGGACGCCAGTGGACAAGGGCAAAGCTGTCTGCAGATCCCTCAGTTCTGCAGGGACACAGCAGAGTCAGCGGCTGGACACCAGGAACTGTCTGAGCTGCCGGCAAGGGGGCTCCAGGGTGGGTGTTGAGTTGTGCCAGTAGACATGCCTGCCACAGCCCCTTCCCCACCTGAAGTGTTTGTTCTGTTCACAGTTCCCCGCTCCCCTCTGCCTAGAAGCTGCGCGCAGCCATCCTCCCAGGAACTGCAGCAGTGAGAAGTTGCATTTTGAGCTAATACCCTTGGGTGAGTTGTTCAAAGGGCCTGGTTGCCCTGATCACTGCCACTCTGGGCCTGTATAGATGGACTTCTTTGCAGTTTTCCATCTTGGGGTGTGTGTGTGTGTGTGTGAGTGTGTGTCTGTGTGTGACTGTACCTCTGCGTGTGTGACTGTACCTCTGCGTGTGTGTGCACGCACACAGGTGTGCCTGTGTATGTGTGTGTGCCTGTGTGTGTGTGTGCGCCTGTGTATGTCTGTGGCTGTGTGCATGTGTGCACCTGTGTGTGTGTGCAAGTCTGTGTGTGTGCCTGTGGTGTGCCTGTGTGCATGCGTGTGTGTGCGCCTGTGTGTGCCTGTGTGCGCATGCACGCACGTGTGTGTGTGTGTGTGTGTGTTCTGAGCTGTGGGGAGGGAGCTCTGCTGGGGTCCGTGGCTTGTCCTGAGTGCTCTGCTCCACCTTGTCCCCTCCCCCACGTTCCAAACACCCCTCTCTTTCCAGCCTGGCTGTTGTGGTGAAGCTAATCAGAGGTAATTATGGGGGAAGGAGGGATCCTGAGAGGGACCCCACAGAGACCACCTCATCCGCCCCAGCCCAGCCCCGGTGGCCCTGGCCTCCAGGGCCTAGGCCAGCTCAGCCTTGCCTGGTGAGGGTGAACCCACCAACACCCCACCCCCATGGTCCTCTCTCTCCCACCCACTCCCCATTCCCACAGCTGCAGGTAAGGTTCACACATCTGGGTTTTCCTTAGTCTCCCCAAAGCTGCTCCATATGCACTCATTCATTTCAGATTTACTGGGAACCTCCTCTAAGCCAAAGCCCACGCTAGGCACCTGACAAAAACTGGTCCCTACCCTCATGGAGCAGCTGCTAGGATTTTGGTCAGGGTAGACTTTGCAGGGGCGGGGGCATAGCCTTGGAAAGGCAGAGGGTCCCTGCAGAATCACAGGCCCCTTCAGAGCAGGGCCTCCCTTCCACCACCTTGCTGATGCCAGGGGAGGGAGTCCTCCAGCCCAGAGCTTCTCGACTTCCACCGCTCCTAGCCTGCCATGGTGCCCATCCTCCCTCCCACCCAGTTTGACGGCTGTCAGGCCACACCATGCTCTGTCTCCCTGTCCTGACCCCCTGCCCTCCTCCCGCAGCTTCTTCCATCCACTTGGGTTCTCCCTGCTTTTCTACTGGGGTGGGAAGGGGGTCTCTCTGCAGTGCAGAGAAGCTGGATTGAGAGCAGCACCTCTCAGTCACCTCCTTGGGGTTCGAGGCCCCAAGCTGGGGGAGCCCTTAGAGACCAAGGAGATCGGCTGTCTCTCACACCCTAGGAAAGTGAGGCCCAACAGGATGGGGAGTCCAAGCAGTCCGGGGCAGCGGAACTCAACCCCAGTCTCTGACTCCCAGTCCAGTGCTCTTTCTGAGGAGTCCTCCCCGAGCCTGCATCTGGAGGACAGAGTCCCAGCCTGCTCCTTCTCCCATCCCCTCACTGTGCCCAGAAGGAGAGAGGAGCAAACAGGGGTCCCCACCATCCTGCCTTTCTGTTCTGCCCCACTAGCCTGGGCCCAGAGACAAGGCCGTGGGGTGGGAGGGACTGCAGGGGGCTTCGCTGAGGGTCTCTAATTTCCTCCTGCTCCTTGATGTCCAGAGGAAAACAGGCTTCCTGTGCCCAAGAGATTTCCAAGCATAAACAGAGGTCAGCGCCCCCCTTGCCCCGGAGGTGCCAAGGTGGTAATTAGGCTTGGGGGTGCATCCTGGAAGGGTGGGGGTAGGGCGGCCATTATCCTGGGGAGCTGAGCTGGGCAGAGGACCTGTGTGGTCTGGGCAAATGGGTGGTTTGTAGGTGGTCTGGGGAATGAATGACTGAGTGTTTGGGAGGGAAGCTTTCGGGAGGGATGTGGAGGGGGAGCGAGCAGAGGGATTGGAGAGTAGAGCCTGGAGTCTCCCCCCCACCGCCCCCGATTCACTGGTCTGAGTCCTTGCTCTCATTCTGGAGGCGTCACTCGGAGACATACAGGGCGGGGGTGGTCTTGGGGATGCCACCTGGACAGTGGAACACCTGGGGGGCTATAGCAGGGGGCAGGCTGTCTGCTGAGATCAGGGGCTGTGGAGAGTCACCATCTCCCCACCTGCTCTCTCAGCTTCTGGAAGGGCGCAGGGAGGAGGCGGGTGGAGGTGGTTCTTGCACAGGATCCCTGGCGTGCTGCGGGGTGCTGGCTAAAGCACGCCTGTGCTGGGCCTGCTCCCGCTTTGTCCCCACTTCCAGCCGTGTCTAACCCCTCTCACGGTAGGGACAAATTCCTTCTGGGATGAGAAGGACGCTTTGATTCTCAATGCCAGGAGTTGCAGATCCACAAGTCCCCCTGCTCAGACCCCCACAATGCCCCAGCCGCTGCTGCTCTGGCTCAGGCTGCACCAGGTACATTGCATCAGGGGCTTCCTCACCCTGAGCCTTGGTTTCCCTACCTGTAAAATGGGGCTAATACAATATTTAACTGTGAGGACTAAATAAACCAGGGTCAGTGTGCATGAAATGGCAGTTATGGCAATGACCAATGCCCCAGAAGATGTCCCTCATGTCTGGAGGCCGGGTCTCCTCCCAGGAATGGTTACCCGGAACCCAGGACTGGCTGTGACCCCTGGCATAGGGACAAGGACCATGGCTGGCAAGAGGTGGGGTGAGTAGGTCATGGGTAAGGGTGGGGCTGCTAGGACTGTCCAGTGGCATCCTGCCCAGGCCCCGGGCACATTCCTCCTCCCCCGCACTCCCTACCTGCCGGATGCCACCTGTCCTGTGAGCACCACCACTCACCTGGCCTCTGCAGCAAGAGAGACTACAGTGAGACTACCAGACACAGCTGCCCCGAGGAAAACATTGAACTGGGGGAGTGGCCCCTATCTGGAAAGCCTGCTGGGGCATCTTAGCCACTGACCAGCATGGAGGAGACAAGTGTCTATGTCCTGGTTTCATCCTGTGTCCTTCGGCAGCCTGGAAGCATCTTCAGAAGAGGGGCTGGGTCTCCACCCTCTGAGTGGTGGTTCTCAGAGGCCAGCCCCTGGGTCCCTCTGTGGCAGGAATTGAGCCCTCACCATCACATCAGATTCTTGAAGGGAGAGCTTACCCCGAGAACCTGACCCAAGGGGACTGGGCTGCAGTTTGATAGGTTAGCCTGGCTTCTTCATGGGTTCAACAGCCTCACCCCAGCCCTTGCTCAGATCCAAAATTCTCCACCGATGGGAAAGTATCAGAATAAGAGAACTGAGTTGGAAACCCTGGGAAATGGCCTGCTGCTGTCTGCTTGGAAATGGCTGCAGTGGAGTGGCGGGGAGTGTGTGTGCGGAGGCAGCCTCTAGAGCAGGGTCACTCCCCAATAAATCTCCCTCCTCTTACCTTGTCTGCTCAAAGCCAGGCAAGCTAAGCCCTTCTTTCCTCTGTGTTCTGTTCCTAGGGAGCTGGAGGAGCTGCATGGCATTTAGTGTATGGGGGGTGTGGGGGCAAGAAGGACACTGTCCTCCCAAAACCTACAGTCAGTCCAGTGGGGCAGCAGTCCTGGGTGGCTGGGGGTTCCTGATACCAAGACCACCCTCTCCCAGCAGGAAAGAAGCCCCTCCTCTGCTGTCTTGAACAACCCCTCTCTATACAAATATGGATCGCCTGGGGTTGGGGAGCATTGAGGGGAGGCTGGCTGGGCCAAATGGAATGCTGGTTTGTAGGCCAGAACTCAGAGGATTCTCTGAAGCATCTTGGGAGGTATGAAATAAGAGTCACTTAGAGAGAGGACAGAGCTTTGGTGAAAGAGGATGACTAGGAGGCTGTCTTGTTCATCCCCTGCTTCTGCGCCAAGCCCCACTATTTCTCGGGAATGTTTCCTGCTTTTGGGTCTATTTCCACGCTCATACCTTCACCTCAAAAATAAAAACACACTTATTAGAGACCTACTGTGCCCCAGACCTACTGTGTGCTGAATGGTGTTCTAAGCATGAACGAGCAACACTCCCTTCTCTCAGCCGCTCACCGTCTAGGTGCTGCAACACATGAGACAGGCTCCAGTTTAAGACAGAATTAAATGCAATCTAGGTCAGAGACGCCAAGAAATCTGGGGACATGGATGGGAAGTTCGTTCTGAAGAAATAAGCCCCGCCCCAAGCATTCGAAGTAACAGGAATCCAATACACTGCAGTGCCTCTCATGCCTAGAGGCCTTCTCCGAGTCCCCAGTCTAAATCCCACCCCCATTATAACCTCTCTTTGAGTTCCTAAAGACACGCTGAACTTAGAGTTTGTTAGGATATATTTATTTACGGGATTATGTGATTAGTCCTCCTCCCCCACAACACTAGAAGTGCCAGGAAGGAGCTTGTCTGTGAGCCAAGGTGGTCGGCCATGACAATGCACGGCAGGTCTGGGATAAGACGAGCCATAGGATGTGGCTGGAGTTGAGGGGATAAAGTACATAGTGGGGACCCAGGCTGGCAAGGTAGGTTGGCACCAGATCAGGGCAGGCTGTACATGCCAGGCAATGTTGGGACTTTATCCTGCCGGCAACGGGGAGCCATCAAAGGTTTTTGAGCATAAGAGTGGCATGCTCCAACCTGTGTTCGGACATGCCTCTTGGTGCAGTGCGGAGGAGGGATTGGGGAGGGAAGGGAGGACGGAGCTGTGCTCCTTGGAGTCAGGGGAACCAGCCACGGTTGCAGTAGTCTCAGGGACTGGTTAGAAGAGGTGTCAGCTGAATCAGGAGCAATGGAAGTGGAAAGCAAAGAGGGTACCTTCAAACCACTAATGCTGCAGAAAGGATGGGACTCAGTGGCCAATTGGATGGTGAAGGGAGCGGAGCATTAAGGGTGATTTGCAAATTTCTAGTCTTGTTATCTTGGAGGTAGTAACGCCTTTAAGCTGTGTAAGGCATACCTGAGAAACTAGTATTCTAGGGAGATGGACCTGCAAGCTGGGAAGTCCTTTCTGAGGTCTACTCTGCAGTTCTACTGTAGCTAAAGCCTAGCTTCTCTT